>NC_072738.1:6736384-6817603 GCF_026930045.1 Uloborus diversus | reverse complement strand
AAAAAAAAAAAGAATAAACATAAATCAAATTAAATCCCAATTAAACTTTCGAAAAATAACTTACAAAGTAGAAGCGTAAATTTTAAATTATTATTATTATTATTTGCTTTAATACGCATTGTAACTTCCTTAATAATTCATCATATTTCTTTTAATCATCATATATATATATATATATATATATATATATATATATATATATATATATATATATATATATATATATATATATATATATATATATATATATATATATATATATATATTATTTACTACGGGTGAAATTATAAGTGTTTCCTTGCTTATTATTACAAGGCACGATTAGTACTAAATACAGGGTGATCAGCGAATAAGCCCTGATTTCAAAACTAAATGTCTCTACAACAAAGATCGATAGAATTATGTGGAAAACTGCACTTTTATCAGCAAATCTGTAAAAATGGTGCACAAAAGTTAAGAAAATTAAGTTACGAAAATCGTCAACAGATGACGCTCTGCGCTGAAAACTCTTTCTCTGAAAGGAGTCTGAAAAAAAAAAAAAGAAAAACAAAACTAATAAAGTGAAAATTCTTTGTAATTAAAATACAATTTTTTCAAAGTGTTCATCGTTCGAAGCAACAACGTGGCGTAAACGAACAATGAAATTCGACATGACGTCTTGCAATGCCTCAACGGAAATGGTATCACAAGCAACACCAATCAACGATTCAAGCTCATCTAGAGTAGCGGGATTGTTAACACATACAATGTTTTTCAGTGCGCCCCACAGAAAAAAGTCACAAGGGGTCAGATCGGGAGAACATTGAGCCTGATCTGTTCCTGTGTCAGTAAAAGCAGTCCATACCTGATCAATCCTCCAACGCCAGTTGATTGCTGACAAATTGTTCCAAAGGTTTAACGTAACGTTCAGTAGAACATTGAATCGGTTTTGAAACCTGCGACGTGTTGCCGTAGGATTGTTGTTCTAATCGGTGGAATTCCAGCGCCAAAAAGACACATTCTTCAATGGAAAATTTTGTTTCACTTTCTCCGCTAACTTTTTTCACTATCCAACAGTCGTACTGATCGCTTTATACTGCGAAGCACATTTTAAAGGCTATTTAAAGGTCATTGTGATTATAGCGCCATCTTTTGACGGTTTTCGTAACTTAATTCTCTAAACTTCTGCGCACAATTTTTAGTTTTGCTAATAAACGTTCATTTTACCGCATAATTCTATCGATCTTTGTCGTGAATTTAATTTTGAAATCCGGGCTTATTCGCTGATCTCCCTATATAAAGATTATGCTTTATATTTTATTCCAAATGGTACTGCCTTCTTATTACTTAGACATTCCTCGATCGGGCGGCGAAAACGCTTTTAAAAATAAAAAACTACGAAATGGTAAACAAAAATGACAGTTTAAATGCGAGACACAAAGATTGAATGTGCCGATTTCGGCCTGTATTACAAATGTTAAGAAATGAAGGCGCTTTTAGCTTGCTACATATGAAACTTAACACAATGATTAAATCTAGCATCATCTAGGAAACCGGGATTGCTTTAACAGGTAAGATAGCGCCATCCGTTGAGGGTCAAAGAAAGTTTGAAATAGTTCATGAAATATTACATCAAAAGTATACTATAAATAAAAACAACATTCTTGAAATACCATTGATAAGACCGTACCTCCACTCAAACATTGCTCAAAAATTTTGTGTAAAATCTACTCAGAATTTTAGGAATTGAAACCAAAGAATCTGTTACGGGAAGTCATGAAAAAGTATAGGCCGCTGATACACCAAAAAAGTCAGGGGTCAATAGTGGTGTGGCGGTTGGGGGCAGGTTAATTGGGAAGAGAGCCTGAAACTAACTTTGAGTTTAAAACCTTTTCGATACACAAAATTCAAAATCAAATGGATTGTTACAGTAAGATTTTTTTCCTTCGAATCAAGCGCCGTTTTAATTTGTATGAAATTATAACACGAGCATAACATAAAAAAAACACGGTTATTACCACGGTTATTACACGGTTATTCTTCGTTCTTTAAACCCGCAAAGGCTCTTTCCCTCAAAAAGTAAGTGAATAGTTTGTTTTGTAACGCAAGAAACAGTAGCAAAATCTGCTGATAGATGGCGCAGTCAGGGCATTTACAGTGAATTAAAGGAAGAAGCGTATCAACTCGGAAATGATGTTCATAAGAAAACTATAATACTTTCGAAGAGTTTATGAGCAATTTTTTGGTGTTTCCAAGGAAAGGAAAGCAGAGATTGTGACAACAGAAACGCTCCATAAAATGAGTATTTTGAGTAGATAAAAATATTGGAAAATTTGATTTTCAAAATGAATTTCTAAGGATCTTCTAAGGTCTGATGTCGAATTTTATGCAAAGCCTCTTTTCCTTAAAAAGTAAGTGAATAGTTGCCCCCCTTCCCGTACGAGTCGCCTATGTGAGTTCGGCATTTTTCACTCCACGGTTCCCCAAACCTAAGGTCTTCTATAGGGGCTCTACCCGAACCTACATCAATTTGTGGTTCAACCAGTTGGATGGGACCCTGAAGACAGCCCTGATTTTTTGATCAGGGACAGACACCGAGCAACCCCAGGTCCAGCAGCCCCAGAGTTATCGTTTCACTTGGAGGACTTTGTGGCCAAGAGCATATTTAGCGTCACCCAGTCACCCTTAATGAAGACGGTGGATCTTCGACCAGCTAGGATCGATATAATTTGTACATTCAAAATATCAGCTACAGTCTAGTTTTTACCTTTATCAGCAATCCGAACCTCAATTATACACATTTTGGTTGGTCTGTTTTAGTTCGTTTATAAAGTAACTAGAAGTTGCTTAATTTTTCAGATGACAAAAAGTGGGTATTTGAGTAAAAAACACTTATTAGAAAATGTGATTTTCAAATTGAAGTTCCAAGTGGGTAAGAATTTTTGTTTACGACAAATTACGAAAAAAATGTTCATTAAGGAATTTATATTTCAGTCTTCGGGGACCTTTCACTGGAGCAGTTTTGCTGCTATGGGAATTTGTTTTGTAACGCAAGAAACAGTAGCAAAATCTGCTGATAGATGGCGAAGTCAGGGCATTTACAGTAAATTAAAGGGGGAAGCGTACTAACTCGGAAATGATCCTAAGAAAACTGTAATAGTTTCCAAGAGTTTATGAGCAATGTTTTGGTGCTTCCAAGGAAAGGAAAGCAGAGATAGTGACAGCAGAAGCGCTCCCAAAAATGTGTATTTTGAGTAGATAAAGCTATTGGAAAATTTGATTTTCTAGATGAATTTCTAAGGATCTTTCAAAGTCTTATGTCGAATTTTATGTTTGAAGAAAAATACGGGCAGAACAGTTAAGAAAAGATTTTTGTTTTCACTCGCTGTTCAGCATTCCAACCCCCCTCCCCAAAAAGGTTTTTAAAAAAGTCGGGGTTGGAGGTTTGAAAACCCTGGAGTCGGGGTCTGTCATCTTCCCTCCAACCTTGCAGCAGCGTCTGTAATCCTATCTAATCCAGACTGTGAATGTCTATCATTATTATCGTTGGATACAGGATACCAGGGAAAGCTATTCCACAGTGTGTCGCCCCTCTAAACATTAAGAAACTGGAAGTACAAAATCCATGATGTCTACAGGACATCCAAGGGAAGAGGCCTTAAAATATTCAATTCTCACCCGAAGCAGGCGGCATTGGGCTGCCGCAGGTGGTGGGAGGAGGGGGCAGTGGCTGGGCGGAGCGGATGCCCTAGTTACTAATTGTTGGCCTGTCCCTCACAGTACAGAAATGTTTAATGTAACGCATTGAAGCCCTGCCAAAATATTTCACTGACCCACGAAGGAACGTTTGTTGGAGATTATCGAAAATATAAGTCTGTAATGTATTTAAAAATTACCGTTATATCTGTTTTGGTCGATGTTATACTTCCTAATATTGGTGTCGCTCCACTGTTGTGAGGGGGTGGTGATGAGGCGACGAGCTCAGAAGCGAATACAGAGGGCCATTTTACGCCTTCCCGTTACGAGAGACGAATTGAGAGATACCATTCAACGGTGAATAATAAATCTCCTAATATTTATAAGTACGCAGAACTTCTAAACACTGGTGGTAGTTGCCGTTAATGTTTAAAATCATAATTTTGAACTCGTAGTTTAATGTTTGTGTCTTACTACATATTGCCACGGTGAATTTGCATGAATATTCTAGGAAAAAGAAGAAATTACGCTTATCTTAGTTTTCTCTTTTGAATCCTGAGTTAATTCAAGAAGAATCCCTGAAAATTGAACTTTTCTATGGATGTTTCAAGAGACATTGAAAAATTTCGCTAGCAATGAAAGAAAATGAAAAGGCAATAGAAATGTATCGCTTGTGGGTTTACATTAAACTTCAGAAAAAAGGGAATATCATCTCACCAATTGCATACTTAGTAACTATTTCTTCCTACAGGAAGCACAGCAATGCAAGATAGCAAGCAGAGGAATTTAATCCGAGCACCTTTATCAGGGTGCCCCCCCCCCCCCCGCAAAAAACCGAAAATCGATTTTTAAAGTCGTACACCCTCTTTTATTTCTTTTTTTAGGTCAAAACAATTGTAAAAAAAAGTTTCATATAATTTGAACGGTTTTTTTTTTTTTTTTTTTTGAACGACAACCCGTGCCGACATGCGCCTAGAATAAGATAAATAAATACATTTGTGCTGAACAGTAAAGTAAGAAAAACAACGTTAAAAAAAAGCACTAATTTGCCCTTTTCGTCGGATGTCTTTTCATCCACAAGCTCATTACTTCTTGCACTGAAAAAGGCGTTCCCTGTAACGCCGAAACACGTGTCTGCTTTAATTGACAAATTTTTGCCTTTTTTAACATTGTTTTTCTTACTTTAATGCGCCTGAAAGTCTGATCCAGCCGCCCTGTACACTATACATTTAAATATAATATCAACTTGAAAAATGTTTAGCGAACACATTTTCAAATCAACATTTATGTATGAAAATGAAAAAATGATATAGTTAAAATGAAAAATTTAACTAAAGATTGAAAAAATCCATGTTTAGAGTACTATTTGGAAGACTTAAATATTACAAGAGAGCAAAGAATTCGATTCAACTCTAATTATCGATTTAACTGTTCAGCTTACTAACTTCTTAAAATTTACCTTACATTTCTAAAAAATATACAATATAGAATAAAAAATCAAATAGTTGAAGAAAATTACAAATTTTATGCCTCCTGCTGGACGCCTAAATATTTTTAAATTTTGACACTTATTTTTGTGACTCATGAATGGCTATAGGAGCAAAGTTTTATCAACATTAAATTTCGAAATACCAAAAAAAATTCTTTTTTTCGATTCGGCTATTCTTTTTTCTTATTGTTTTTCTTTTCATATTGCTCGGAGAAAAACTCTACGAATTAATACTTTTTCATACTTTTTAGAAACTGTAAAAAACTGATTTAAATGTTATTGCACTGCCATTTCTAAATTTTATTTAATTACAAGTATTTATGTCATCTTTCGAGCAAGCACTTTCATAAAGGAGAAAAATACAACACAGGGTATGAAATGTTTTTGCAGCTTTCACGAAGAACGGAAAAACCGTAAAAAATACTAAATCTGCATTCTTCTAGTTTTTTTTTTTTTTTTTTGTCATGAAAAATTAGAATTGAAGAAATTAAATAATCTTTACTAATAATAAAGCTGAAAGTCTCTCTGTCCGGAGGATGTCTGTAGGATGTCTGGATGCCGGACGTGGAATCGTTACATGAGCACAAGCCAATTGGCGAGATATGAAATTATCATAACGTGGAACCGTAACATGGGTACAAGCCAATTCGCGAGATACGAAATTATCATATCTTGGAACCGTAACATGGGCACAAGCCAATTGGCGAGATACGAAATTATCATTACGTGGAACCGTAACATGGGTACAAGCCAATTGGCGAGAAAATTCACCATACATTATTTGTAAATATACAGGCGAACCAAGAGACCTTTTAATTTTTCTATTACGGGCAAAGCCGTGCGGGTACTACTAGTTATAACACAAATATTGATTTCTGACTAGTGGAGTAATTGAGAGTGGAGGAAAAAAACCTGGAGAGGCATCCTGGTTTTTATAATACATAAGAATACAAAGTGAATCAAAATTATTCTTTTTTTTATCAATGTTCGAAAAAATACCGACACCTAAAATTATGTATGTCCTAAAAGCACAATTATTCTTATTATTTTGAAAATAAAGTATAGTTTGAAAGTTGAATACTTAGCGTATGGAAAGATATACACAGATCCAAATAAATTGAAACTGATTGACTGGAATCAGTCGTCATATTTACGAACTCGTTCGGTAGATACTAAAAATCTCGGTGAAAAAATTCTCCTCCTTTAAGAAGAAAATTAGTCTTCAAATGATTAAAAAAAAAAAAAGAAAAGAAAAGAAAAGAAAAAAAGAAAATTAATTTGAATTCTGAAATTTTGAATTCAAATTATGTTTTTCGCAATCACTAACTGAGACAGGACCCTACTCATTGGAGTTATTGTTTCTAGAAACGGCTCCGTTCCCCCCCCCCCCAAGTCTGCCTCTCTTCCTAGGCGGTTACGTGTGCATAGTTGTGTGTGTGCGTAGACCTGAGTGTATGTACGTAGGCGTGTGTGAGTGGGTGTTTGTGAAGTCGTGCGTGTGCATGTGTGTGAACGTGCGTGTGTGTAGGACATGGACGCCTCCGACCAGGAGATCGGATAGCTCAAAACCGGAGCAGCCTCGCCGCGCCGCCAGCAGAGGACGGTGGGCGGTGGTGCTGCTGATCCAAGTTGAAAAAGGCACGGACACCAAAAACGGTCAAATGAGAACAATAAGCAATCGTGATTGCTCAAAAAAAAAATTGCTTCCAGTCAAAAAATAACATTTAATAATACAAGTCAAAATGGATCATTTCTCTGTCACTTTTCTGTATAAAGAAGGTTGAATTCTAGTAATTGCGCTCTCGTTCTGCAAGAGCAGAGGAGTGCACTGATCAATTCAATAGCTATGATGAATCAGTTATGCTCATGAAAAGAGCTTAAGCTTTACAAGAAGGAAAAAGTCAAATTATAGCAAATCATTTAAAGTAAATCCAACGGATCATAATTTAACTTCATGCAAAAAAGTTTTTGAATGCTTTAGTTTTTTAAGGTGTAAGGTAACTTATTGGTCACGGTGTAGAACGCTGATGGTCTGTACAGAGTTTTTTTTTAAATCTTAATGAAATTCCTTAAAACTCCTTACAATACTGTTAAAATACTGAATTGCAAAATGTATGTTTCGCGTTATTTTGAACCATAAATGAACATTCTGACCATTTCCGGTCAATGCTGCTAAAATTCGAGCTTAGTGGCTGATCTTCAACTTGATATGCCATCGGGGTTATTTGAAAATGTATATACATTTATTCTTGTTCCTTATTTATTACAGTGAAACTTCAATTTAACAGTACCCGATTAAACGATTTCCTTAATTTAATAATGCACTTCACTGGTCCGGATTTGACTGCATTGAATGTCTCCGCACATCGATTTAACGATATCCGTGATTTAACGTCAACTTTTTCTAGTCTCTTGACAATTCTTAAACCGGGGTTATACTGTATTTTAATTGTTATTTAGATTTTCTTGTCATTATTACTTCATTACAATCATTATTTTGAGCACAGAGGCCAGCTGCTACTCGTAAATAAAAATAGCAATTTTATAAAATTCATCAATATTAATTTTAGTACCTATCTGGCAGCTACTGTTGGTACAGGGTGTCCAGCAAAGGACTCCCTGGTTTCAAAATTAAATATCTCGGAAACAAAGGACGATATTGGAATAAAATAAACGGTTTGTTTACTGTGAAACCCATAAAAATCATATACAGGAACTTGGAAATTAGTTTTAAAAACTGCCAACAGGTGGCGCTGCACAATGTATTGCAATAGGAGTCTCTACAAATAGTGCTCAATGATCTACTCCATTACTGACCCTATACCCTCACATCCGGCTAGAGCCCCTTGAAAAGGACAGGCTGACTTATCCGACATTTTGGTTCCAATACAAAATTGGATTCAACCTCGTTTCTAGTATTTATAAATACTTTATAATATTTATTGGTTGCTATGTCGTAAAACAATTGATGATAAGTTGAGTAAAATGTCACTTAAGGTGAATTTAGAAAGATAACCTCGTTCACAAATTCAGCAAAAATGTATCGGGAAATGTTTACTGCAATAAACCTCATTTTCACACTTTATTTTTTTTAAATTTGTATTAATTAAATCGTATTCATCTACCGCTTTAAATAATCAAACATCAATCGGACAACACACCTATAGCTTGGTCACCAGTTTTCTGCAATGAGGCTTTTATACAAATACGATTTTTTTCGCCTGACAATTTTGGAACCAAAATGTCGGATAAGTCAGCTCCCCATATATAGGAGCCTTACATCCGGCAAAAGAGCTCCTGCTCTCCACCGAAGAAAAATCATGATCCGTATCCATAGTTGTTTCAGCAGTAGTTTAGTGATCTCAGATATGCTTACATATACACTAGAAATTATCGTCCGACCTCTTCGCAGGATTATTTATGGAGACTTCTATTGCAATTACAGTATGCAGCGCCACCTGTTGGCACTTTTTAAAATTAATTTAAGTTTCCGTACATGATTTTTATGGATTTCATAATAAACATACCGTTTATTATATTCCAATATCGTCCTCTGTTTTCGAAATATTTAATTTTGAAACGACGGAGTCCTTTGCTGGACACCCTGTATATTTAAGGCCACGCTGCGTGTTCAGAATCAAAGGGAGAATGAAATACTGAATAATAATCATTACATCAGTAATATATTCAAAATTAAAAACAGCAAGCTTGCAAGTAATTAGGAAGACGGACACAAACTTATTAATTTCATTTCAAGGATAAACCAAAAATACTGTTATGTATTGACTCGTGTAAAACAGCGCCATCTATTGAGAGTTAAAGAAATGACAAGAAGTTAGGACATAAAATTTATCGATAATATATTACGAACAACACTTATGAAAGCCTGAAAGCACGTTCAAAGACTTTGCTTTAAAATATTGATTTTATAAACTACTAGCGGTACCCGCACGGCTTTGACCGTAGTTGTATATTAAAAGGTCATTTGAATCGCCAGTACATTTAAAGTTAAAGTCAAAGGTTTTTTTTTCTTTTTTTTTTTTTTGAAATTTCTTTATATTTTGGGTAGTGTGAAAACTTAGCATGTAGCTAAACAGAAACCAGCAAGAGTCTTAGATGGAGGGAATTTTCCTGACTTTGCTTAAAACACAAAATAAGACATTTTTTTCCAAAATTAAGCTCAATAGAAAGAACGTTGTGACAGTACTATTTTAATAATTTACTTGCACATAAGTCCATGAAAACTACGAAAATAAAAGCAGACGAATTTTTCCTTAACAGTTAAAATATTTTAATTTAAATAACTTTCAAAAAAAGAAAGAAAAAGATTGATCGCAAAACTAAGCATGTTTTTAAAATTGTTTAAAAAAATAATTATAATAATAACAAAACAATCAAAGGGAGGAAAAGACGTAACCATGGTAACATGCAAATTTAATCTCCGCATCGAAAATAATTTCCGCGTATCTTTAGTTTTTGACTTGATTCTCGAGCTTAATCATTTCGAATCGTTTGGCTTGCTGAAGATAAGTCTTGGATGTTGGTTTTCTCTAAACGATTTCTACAGCTCTCCTAATACTCGTAGAAACTTCGAACAGACTTCTTCTTAAGCAGAAATTCCAAGCTTTGAAATGACAAAAATTTTAAAAATGTGAATTAAATATCTCTCCCACGTTTTATCAAATTTATATGAAAAATGGGATTAAAATTGGAATATAAAAAAAAAATAAATAAATAAAAATAGAATTTTCGAAAAATTGCTTCGGGGTGTTCACCCCGAAGCAAGAGAGCTTGATTACCGCTCCCCTAAAAGCACCAGAACCCAACAGAGAAGCGCAATAACAGGGTTCTGCCCCTGGAAGGATCGCCGACATATATTCGGCCGAATCAAAAACGGCTAGAAACGCCGTGACGACATAGGTTCGTCGAAGGCAGTTAGGAACCATTTTCTTGCGACGAGCCTGAATAAGCCGGGGCAGTTTTAACACAAATGCGCGGCCGATCCTGTATCGGCCGGGGCAAGAAAGCAGAAAATTCCAAGTTTTGGAATTAACAAAATTTTAAAAATGTGAATGAAATATTTCTACCACGTTTTATCGAATTTATATGAAAAATGGGCTTAAAATTGGAATACAAAAAAAAAAAGAAAAAAGAAAAAAATCGAGTTTTCGAAAAATTGTTTTGGGGTGCTCACTCCTATGCTACGAAATAGTTTTGTGCCTAATTTCATGAAAATCGGCTAACGATTAAGGCGCTTGCGCGTAACAGACATCAAGGCATCTCGACTTCCAGACATCCAATCATCCAGTGACACAAACTTCCAGCTTAGTTTCCAGAAAAAAAGAAAACAAGAGGTCTCTTAAAAAGGCTTGGTTTAGTATTTTAGGTGTCACTTCCTGTGTTGCGTCAAAGGAAGAATGGAATTGTAGTAGTGAAAATCATGCACCTAACATCGTTGTTTTACGCTGGGAGTATAAAACAACGCTCCTTACAATAAATGAGAGAATGAAAACACACAATAAAACCTGTAAAATTGGCCACCCTTGTAGGTTGACCTTCTGTCTAAGTTGACCGCTATTTTCAGGCACAGAAACAGATCTATATCATATAACTCAACCTCTTTAAGTTGACCATCTGTTTATGTTGACCACTAATTGTAATTTTCTACAATTACAATTGATCGATTGTTAGTTGTTGTGGTTACGTTTACCAATTAATCAATTGTTAATCTTTAATTGTAATGCAATTAAAATTTGCCCAACTCTGCTGTTAGATTAGGCCTCCAGTTGCAGATGGCGTTCCAAAAAAACCTAGTAAGAGAGAGGTTTCTAGATTTATTTCAAGAAATGAATGTAGTTTCTCAACAAATGAAAAACAGCAGCTGTTGGCAGGTGGCAACGACAGAGAAAATGCTTGAAAATGAAGCTACTGAAGTTCGGGCTCTTGCCAGTGGAATATCTACTCGAAAATATAAGGTTTTTTAAGTGACTGGGGTTACTTAGCACTCTTCGCGGGTACTCACATAAAAAAATATGTTTTTAAATGTATGACTTTAATTTGTTTTCATCTGTTTTATAACTTCTTTATAAAATACAAGAAAGTGATTCAATTAAAACATGTTTTGGGAATATTTTCCCAATTTTGTTCACTATGACGCGAAATTATTCACCAAACAAACAGAGGAAGAAAACCCAAAGCTTGTAACATTCACTTTTTGCTAGTAAAATAAAAAAAAGTTTATGTCTCAGTAATCTCATGCTCAATAGAAGGAAGATCAATTTTTCTTCATTTGTTTCAAGCTGAGTTTCCATCACACCTATGTTGCTTCAAAAAAAGATGGGATCTGATGTTGCAGTTAAACTTGAGCGATATGTAATCGGGATCTCACGACGCCGGGCCTGAGCCAGACCCCTGATTTCGAATTTTTCCTTGGGAGGGGGGACAAAGGGTATGTACTCAGTGTAAATTGTGCGAAAAAAGAGAAAAACCACTCCCATTTCCATGCATATGCATTTATTTTCTAAAACCTAGGAGTATTTGATTCCCTCCCCCTCTCCAGATCACCCTAAATAACGGTCCTGGCCTGACCTCAAGATCGCCGTGCCTTAAAGCAGGCCCTGTCAGTACGGAGAACAACGTGTCGCAGTCTGAAAATCATGCTCGAAATCAATTTCTCGGCTGTCTGCTGGTGTCCTCTGTTGCAGTGCGTCCGGTTGGAAGAAATGGTAACTAAATACGTATTGGTGAGATGATATTCTCTTATTTCCAAAGCGTAAAGTAAACCCGCGAGCCCCGAACGGTACATTTCAGCTGTCTTTTCATTTTCATTCATTATTTGCGAAAGTCCTCAGTGTCGTCCAACCATTATAGAGGCAGTTTTCAAGCACTTTAGGAGAAATTACTCACATTTTAATATTGAGAACAAAGATGAGCATATTTTCTTCCCTTTCTAAAGATTGTTTTTAAAAACAGCCGTGGCAGTTTGTAGTATAACACACACATGAAACTAAAAATTCAAAATGATGATTTTTAACATTAACGGCAATTGCCACCAGTATTTATTGCCACTGAAAACAATTAAGAGTTAGAAAGTTCAGTCTTTTGCGTAAAAAAGCCTATCCAGTTGTCACTTGTCATGATGATCCCTTCCGAAAGGAAAGGAGAATTTTCAAAGTAGAGGTAAATGGTATTGGGATGGAAGTTTCAGTTCATTTGGATGAACTGGTTCGTTCATACATGAGAACCTATCTGAAACGATACTGTTGGGACCTAAAAAATATTATTATACACAGGTTATAGTTATTGACAGTTTGATTATTTATGCTGACATACAGATACAGATACAGATCATAGATAAAATGAGCCAGAGCGAAGCTCTTTTACTCAGTATGAAGGATGAGACGTGACGGAGTTGACATGAGTGAGGTCCAGAGGGGGGGGGGGAGGATAATAAAGAAGGAGTCGTTTCAGGGCCACTCTATTTACATATATACATCATGTGTTAAATGCAGTGTGTAATGGATAAAATGAGTTGGATAATCATAGGTACCGAATAAATAAGAAATACTTGGATAAAATTATATACATGAAGTTGAGTAATACATGAAAATGAGTATTATACATTATTTACAATGAACGATGCCATGACATGGAGAGAACAAACTGTCAGACCAAACCTGGCAGTTTGTAGTAACACTCACGAGGGAGAGCTAGTGACCGAGGTCACTAGCTATACTAGGGTTGCTAGTCCTAGTATAGGAGACTAATGAAGTGTGTATGGAATGAACATAGAGTTCGACGGAAGATTTTTTCCGCCAGAGTTGAAGTTCTTCAACACCTGCTCATGAATTAGTGGGTTGGTGGGTTCGAGCTTCGAGAAAAAATGTGATGATAAAGTCAATAATGTAATTGACTCCGGAGTCATTGTGAAGGGTAGCGTTTGAAACGTACCAAGGAGCTGCTGACATTTTGCTGGGTTGCTGGGATCAATGACACATATCGTTACAGACAGGTTTATTGTTATTGACAGTATTGTTATGCACATTGCACAGGCTTCACTGAATTAGTTCTCTCAGCAATGTGAACTAGTTCAAATGAACGTTTTGTTGTTGTTGCGAAAATTTAGTAACAATCTCATTTCAGCGGGGCAGTGTTGTCAGATAGGCAGGTTTTAGCACACAATTTTGTTTGGGTTGTTTGTTAAGGACGCGGCGGATAAATTTTACTATTAGCGGCTCAGCGAAAATTTCAGCTGATTGAGTTTTCGCGTAATTATTCAGTAAACTTTTTTTTTTTTTTTCATTTTTCGAGGGAGTTAGATGACATTGACTTCACTTAAAAAAAGGTTAGGTCATTTCGTTTCTCTTTAATCGTTTACAAAGTAATTTCAATGACTGTCACTCAACGCACATTGAAGGTTTATAAATCCTTCTGCCGACAAAATCTGATTTTTTCGGTTTAATTTTTGAAACTAATAACTCTGAGTAATGCATACGTATATTATATATACGTCCGCAACTCTTTGCATCCAACGGTCATATTTTACACCCATTACATTTATGTTGCTTTTTAATAATATTTTCCTTCCATTTCATTCTGCCCTTACTGTCAGCAGATGGCGCTGTTTCACTTACAAGCCATTTGGAGAGAGAGTGATGGATATTCATTCTCTCATTTATTGTCAAGCGCGTTGTTTTGTACTCTCAGCATACAACAACGATGCCAGATGCATGTTTTTTTTTTTTCTACTACTATTCCATTCTTCTTTTGACGCTACATGGATAGCTCCCGCTTAAATGCTAAACCAAACCTTTTAAAGAGATACTCTTGTTTTCTTTTCTTCCTATAATAAAGCTTAAAGTTTGTGTCTCTGGATGTTTCGATGTCTGGAAGTTGGGAGGTTTGCATGTCTGTTACGCGCACTGCGCCTAAACCGTTCGGCCGATTTTCATGAAATCGACCGAAATTCCACACAATTAGTTCGTAGCATATAAAGAGCACCTCTAAGCAATTTTTCAAAAGTTCGATTTTGTTCTTTTTGTACTCCAATTTTAAGCTTATTCTTCACATAAATTTAATAAAACAGGAGATAAATACTACATTCACAGTTTTAAATTTTAGAACATTCGAAAGCTTGAAATTATATGCTTAAGAAGAAGTCCGGACGAAGTTTCTTCGAGCATTAGGAAAGCTGTAGGAATCGTTTAGAGAAAACTAGCATCCAAGGCTCATCTTCAGCAAGTCAAACGATTCTAAATAATAAAGCTCGAGAATAAAAATCAAAAATTAAAGATGAATCGAAATTATTTTCGATGCGGGGATTTAATTTGTATGTTAAAATCTGTATGCTCGAATACGCTACCTTGTGGTGATTAACAAAATGCCGATAAAGGTACAACGTTGCGTTCCACGTGTACCATTTTGAGCAAAACAAGCAGTTTGTTACGTGTATTTTTTTTTTTTTTTTTTAATTATTATTATTTGCGGGATCATCATTTGGAATCGTCATCCGCAACAGCGTTACATCGAAAATATCTGCTAAAGAACTGTGAGCACAAAGTTTATTTATCTCGTTCTTGGTGAATTTTAATAAATATCAGTTTTTCATTTCGATGAAAAAAGCGGACTTAAGAACATTGGCTGGATACTGGGGCCATGTCGAAAAATTACTGCTTTTACCTTAATCTTCTTCAGTAGCGTAACTATGGGGTCTAGCGCCCCTGGCGAACTAAAGAAATTACGCCCCTCCCCCAGGTCATCGGAAGTCATTGCAGGGTTGTTTGGTTTAAACCACGTTGGTTTAAACCATGATTTAAACCATGGTTTAAACCAATTGGTTTTTTTAAAAAAAACCATGCGGTTTTTTTAAAAAATGTTTTTTTTTAAGCTAAAAAAAAATCCATTTTGATTTTCCCACACATATTGAAAAATGTGAAATTCCATTTATGCTAATTTCCTAGCTAAGTTGCAGAGATAAATACTAAAATTGCAAAGTTGCTTCTTCAAAATGTATTACAAGCTTTAATCGAAAAAAAAATATTAATATATTTTTTATTTCATATATGTGCCATAAAGCAGATTTCAGTCAACTTCCATCATTATGCTTAATTTGCATGATTAGTTAAGATTTACTGAGGATTGAATCTTTTATTGTAGATGCAATCCATTATATTGCTCACTCCTGTTGCAGGAGTGTGACATTTTTGCCCATTTATTTGCACTTTCCTGGAATTTTAACTCTGACTTGTAAGGTTGACCAAAGACGGTTGCATTGCATTTTTCAAATTCTTTTTCCTGGCTTTTCCACCACTCAGTCACTGTTGCAGAAGATATAACGTTTTTGGCAAAAAAATTTTCTTGAAATAGAATTTGCTACACATTTATTTGTTCTAAAGAGTTTGCATTTAATATTTTTTAAACTTCAGTGCTGGATGCAACATGTATGCCAGTAAATAAGCTATAATTTAAGCTATGTTACACCAATTTTTGTATTTTTGATTTGGTTTGTTTTAGCGATAGTCGATATCTTTTCCAAGTCTTTCCAAAATAAGAACGGAGTCGAATATAGAGCAGCACTTTTTTTTTTAACTTTGTCAGTACAACAGCAATCAATTTTTTGACTGTTCAATGATGTACTGTTGTACATTTTGCTTTACTTCAATATTTGCGACATTGTGTATATAAAAATCAGCATTATGTAAGACCAAAAAGAAAAAACATGAAAATTGTTCTTTTGAAAAGATTATGCTTAAAAATATAACTTTTACTTTATTCAATAATTATTCATATTATGTTGGTTTTATAAAGTTTTTTTCTTGGATCTTCATTATATTATATCTTATCCCGCATCACAACCACTTCTTGAAGTATTTCGTTTTATAAAGGGTCTATATATACATGCATACTAATATGTTAATCAAGTCAAACATTTCAATCAATATTTCCCCGCAGAAAGCTATTTTAATTATTTAATTTAGTTACAAGATTTTGTTCTTATCTCTTTAATTAATCAAGAAATTAGGTATAATATGACTATTGGACTATTGAGTAACTAAATTATATGGAACCTTAATTACCTTCCGAAAATTAATTGTTTTTCTCGGAAATAGTATTTAAACCAAAAAACTCGGTTTAAACCAAAAACACCTGGTTTAAACCAAAAAAACCGTTTTTTTTTTTTTTGAAAAAAAAACCGGTTTTTTTTTCCAACCGTCAGTCATTGTGCCCTTCCAAAAAAATTTTTTTTTTTTTTTTGTAACAGTTTGATTAATTGATTCGACGAATAGGAGGCATCATTGTAATTTTTTTTTCTTATTTTCTTTTTTAGAATTGTTTTCAATGATGACCTGTGATCCTTCTCAGTAGATTATATATGCCCCCTCTAGTTCTTTTTCTTGAGAGTCTTTTCTTAATTGTTTAAAAGAATTTTTCAAGTTCTATAACCAAAAAAATGTCTTCTTTTTTGAGCAATCACGATTGCTTATTGTTCTCACTTGACTGTTTTAATGTACTTTGATTTTATTTTCCCACCGCCACCTTCTGCAGCATCACCGTCGACCGGGTCCTCACGATGCTGCTCCTATAGCGAAAGCCGTCTCCAGGTTGCATCCATGTCCTACACACACACGCACACATACACACACGTATACCTACCGACATCTACACATACACACACACACAAAAACATACACACAACTACTCACACATTCATACATACAGACACCTACACATACTCACACACGCATACATACACACACACAAAAACATACACACACACATACACACAACTTCCCACACATTCATGCCTGCACACAGACACAAATACATATGCCTACATACACATACCCCCCCCCCCACCACACACATTCATACACACAACTACTGACACACTTATGCCTCCACACAGACACAAACACACATGCCTACACACACAGACACATACCCCTACACACAACACACATACACCCCCCCCCCCACACACAAACACACAAGCCTGCATACACACACTCGCGAATGCGAAAAACATAATTTGAATTCAAAGCGTCAAAATTAAAATCATTTTTTTTTAATCAGTCGAAAAGCCGCTCCCCTGGCTGCTGCGCCGCTGACGAGAGCCACTTCTGCCAACCCCTAGTTACGATACTGACCTTATCTATACATATCTTCTATACATATAATAAAATAAGATGTTTGTGTGTGTGTGTGTGTGTGGCGCGCTTCCCGGGAAAACTGTAAGGCCTAGAAAGATGAAATTTAGTATACAGGTGCAGTTTTTGCCGAAGATGTGCACCTCGGGCTTCGATTTTTGATATTTTAATTAGAAAAAAAGTTATTTAATATTTTATGTGTTTTTTTGCACTTTTTAGTACTTTTTACCACACAGACCCCGAACCAATCGCTCCACGCAAATATGTTTCCTACCATAGTGTAGGAAATTTAATTTTAAATATGATGAATGAAAAAAGTTTGAAGATAGAGCAATTTTTGTATTTTTTATGAATTTTTGAAAAAACCTTTAATTTGCATTTTTTCTGGGTTTTATTTTTTTCTAATATCATCCTGCGAGAAGTATCAAAGCCTCATATCTGAAATTTAAGTTGGTAATAGTAAAAACATTTTGCCCTCTTTAAAAGAAAAAAGTTCTTGAAAATACGCAATAGTTTTTTTTTTACAATTTTTTTAATGCTGAACACATTATGTCTTTCCACGCATCAGTCGAAGAAAGCGTTCTTCAATCTTTTATGCCTCTGACATCAGTACTTGGATTTCGATTCGATATTTACGATGGAATCTTAATCGCAAACAATGTTAATCTTTTTTTTTTACTATATAGCTTACTTCTACATTTTATTACGTGTTGACCACGTGTTTTTCCGGCAGTGCTTGATTTTTTTTTGTTCCTTTTTATTGTTTTATTTGGAGATTGCATTTATTTCTTTTTCCATCCCCCCCTCCCCAGCTGGACGTTTTGCTGTATCTATATTACGTTACATTTCATAGTTGTGCACATATAATTCAATAAAAAACAGCGAGATTTTTTTTTTCTTTGTTAAACGCTTCTTGCACACTACGGGGAATTTTGGAGATAACTTTTATTTTTTTTTTTTTGCTCTGCTTAAATAAAAGCGGTTTTTGAGTGATCTTTTTGTTTTTATTAGGAAATGGCCAGGGGGGGTTAAATAAATAGAGATGGATAAGAAAATTTAGAGATAGATCGTAAAGGTAGATAGCCGCCGAAAGAGGCAATCTTGGCGTAAAAATGTGAATGGCACAAAAAAGGATAGAGATGGATTGATTAATACTCCTGCCAAATTTATTTTAGCAGGCGCCGAAGGCGGCAAACTTGAAGTGAAAAGGTAAATGAAAAGTTAGCCAAACAGCCGCCGAAGATGGCTGCATGCATAGAAAGGCGAATTGCGTAAAAAGGCGAACCAGCTGGTCGCCGCAGGCGGCTAGTTCCAAATAATTGATTGAAATAACCTTATTACTAAAGCATCTAACCGAAATGGACAGTATGTATTCTTGAAAATATTTATCGCAGAACGGAAGGAAAAATTCAGAAAGAACGTTAAGAAATTGAACAATAAAAAGTAAAAGCTTGGAATTTTTATCGCTAAAATTAGGCTTCAACTTTATTCATTGCTCTGCAAAAGTTGTCTCTATCGGTGGAAAAGTTTCGCCAAAAATTTGTTTAGGGTTATTGTTTTAGTTTTGTGTGAAAGAATAATGTATCTTAACGAGATTTCGCTCATCAGTTAAATCATTTTCATGACGAATGAATTAAATGCACCTTGAATATTTAAAACAAAACTGTCACTACATATCCATGAGCATTTTGTAGAAAGATGATTCACGCAGCATAGCATGAAAAAATTAAATAATTTAGTTGAGAAACAGAAACATATAAAACAGCGAGAATTAAAATAAACCGATTCGAACAGTCTAACGGTCTCGTATGTGGACAATGTGACAAAAATGTAATAAAGTGCCGGAAATGTCGTGAAACAGGACATAATAAGTATTAATTTTTATTAAAAACAGAACAAAATGAAAATGTCGTTTGAATTGAACAAAGAATTTATAAATATCGAATTCAACATCGTGAAAATGGCTGCTTGAAAGCAACTGACTGTGTGTTTTGCATTAATTTCTTACTTTTGTAATACTTTTTGATTTCTCATCACTTTCTACATGGGTCAGAATAACTAAAAGACTTTAAAAAATCATTTCAAAAGAATGAAAAAAAATCATACATGCGAACAAAAATTTCTGTCATTTACTAAGCTTAGAAGCAATTTATATGTTGCGGCGTGTTTGTTTTACCTTTTTCATCCGCCTTTAGACGGCGACTGCAGTGCCCCTTATATTTTGTTGGAGTTGCGAATTATTTTCGATGCAGAGATTAAGTTTGCATGTTACCATGGTTACGTCTTTTCCTCCCTTTGATTTGTTTCGTTATTATTATAACTAGCGTTCTCCCAGTGGTCGAAATTCGACCATATCCATAAATAAATGTTTGAGAAAATTTTTATGAATTTAACCATTTCAAACACTTTTATTTCTATTCTTACTCATGTTTACTGCATGACGGGAAGCATACAATTTTTATATGTACACACAATACCAAAGAGTAATAATTTATTCCAATTTTGCTTTTCGTCTGTTAGCTCAAGATAAATGGATGAAAGGGAATATTTCGGTAATGGGGTCGTTTCTGAAATTTAAAACGCATTTTCTTCTGAAAGAGCATGCTTAAAAACATAAGTTTTAAACACTTTTTAAATGATAAAAAAAAAATGTTTTTTTAACAATTCTTTTAATCGCTCCTCAGATTGAAATTCATTTTTTACGCTTCCGCACATGGCATCAAAAGCGATGAAATGTTATTCACTGATGTCATTAGCGCAATGCGCCAATTATCATAACTTGGAAACGCGGTTGACAGCAAAGCCTAAACATTAAGTGCGGCAATGGAGTAGCGTGCCAAAGTACGTAACTTGTAACGTAGTAAAGACCGAACTTTATTTTCAAAATCGAACATTTAAAAAAAGTAATGATAAATAACTGTCGGGAAAATAAAAGTTTTTTATGGCTCGACGTTTTTCGTTTTGCTTATTCTATCAATTTCAGTGACTAAAAGTAGTTCTTTTAACTGAAGAAAACAACCCCATTGAGAAATTGTTGTGAACGTCAAATCCTTGGCTTGAATAATTTTATTTTGGATACCATGTTGCTTTGTGCTAACCCTATGCAAGTAGATATTTCCCTACTCTTTGTTTACGCATGCAATGGAAAAATATTTTTCGCGCTGGCATTGGAAACAAAAACTTTGACGCCAATGGATAAAAGTCGCCAATTATTCAATTTTCGAAATCTTCCCGTATGAAATGAAGCATCAAAACTCAGTTTATACGTAAAATTTCTGTGTGAACAATATTACTTATAAAACGTCTACTATTACTGAGTAAGTTGCCCTTCTTCGTCATTAGACTATAAATTTCCAAGCATCAAATTAACGAACTCTACTCGGGGCGACATATAACTGTCCATTCTAAAACACTGGACGTTGCAATTGTACAGTTTAAAAAAAAAGGTTATCTTTGAGATTTCTTTATGGTTAAGGGCGGTGCATAACTGATGTCAAACTTTTCAACATTTTCGACACTCTCCCCCCCCCCCCCCTTATCAAACTCTCGCACTTCACCATACCTCCTCCTCCCTTCTGTCACATGTCACGCTGTTTTTATAAACGTTCCTATTAAAAAAATTACATTCTCCTCATTGTATGTCCCTCTTGTCATTTCTTTGCTTTCCCTTGCCACAAACTTAGTATTTCGTGAACACCAACTTAAAAAGCGGGACGTCATTCGTAGACAGCCCCTGTTTTGTGGTAACCGTTTTCAAATTTATACTTCTTTATCGACATCTTCCCAAATGAAATGGTTCCCACCCTGACCCGTAACTGTTAAAGGGGCGTCTGAACTATTAACCTTTTTCTTGCTGTTGTACGTATTGTACAGCGGCATCCTCGTGAATGATCATCCTAACGAAGGTCACTCACTTTTCATGTAGTGCAATTTTTGCCGTCATACGAGCTATTTAGTGAATCATGAGTGTTATTTCAATTCAGTTCTCCATTTCTTCGGAAAGTGATTCTCATGAGTGACATACACTTGATACTGCAATAATTAAATGATGAATCTTTTAAGATTTATACGTGCACACTGAGTCTATACACTGGTGGAAGTTTATTTATATTAAAACCGATCATTTTGAACTCCGTGTTTCAGGCCCATACCTGAAATAGCTTAGAGTCCCGTTAAGTCTAACTCCAGATCTGCTCCGGCCATTACTCAAGCCGTTGGAAGATGCGTGAAGCTGGTGGCGAAGACTTCGCTTAAAGTTAAAAATCAAGAGATGCAGGGGCGTAGCTAAGGGGGGGGGGGTTTGGGGACAAACCCCCCCCCCCGAAAAGTTAGTCTCAAAAAAAAAAGAGAAAAAGAAGAGAGAAGAGAAAGAAAAAAAGAGGAAGAAAAGGAAAAAATTCCAAGCGATTATATATATATATATATATATATATATATATATATATATATATATATATATATATATAAAAGAAGTAACCCCCCCCCCCCGAAAGTCGGGTCTAGCTACGCCACTGAAGAGATGCCTACGTAAGAGCAACATTGAATCCATTTCTGTTCATGTCCCAGTTTCCAAAAGAACTGATTATAAATTAAGTTCAACAGGTAACACTTAAAACAAGAAGACTTGTGTACTGGATGGTAAACATTTTGGTAAACATTTTAGAATCTTCTGTGATCTGAAGAAGACTTGTGTGTATTCTTGAGACGTCAATTCATGACAAATCTGAAAAATTCAATCACAGCAAACCATTGAATGTCGCCTGTCAAAGCATAAAAACCATTTTCAATGTGATTGACGACGCATGCGCACATATATATTTCCTTTCCAACATGAGTCAATGAGCAAATGAAACCAAATCAAAGCGAAAACAACTTTTGAGTTTGTTGCCACATAATTTTCTTATTGCTCATTATTTCATTTTTTGTTTTACGTAACTTTTTTCCCCTTAAAATAATGTCTCATTCTGTAAAATATTGTCATCAGCTAGAATACGGGACTTTAGCAGTCCCGTATGGAAGTTACCCGAGACGTGGGACAATTTTTCAAAATACGGGACTGTACCTTGAAATCCGGAACGTCTGGTAACCCTGGTCAAAAAACGGACAAGATGGTAAGAACACTAAGTGCAACGATAATATAATACGAACGAGACTTAAGAAGGCACATGCGAAGAACTTGCTTTAAAATATTGATTTTATTAGTTAAAACAAGGAGATCACTGAAAAGGTTTGGTTTAGTTTTTAAGGAGGCGCTAGCGTCAAAGGAAGAATGGAATAGTAGTAGAAAATATCATGCATGCGGCATCGTTGTTTTATGCTGGGAGTATAAAACAACGCTCTTGACAATAAATGAGAGAATGAAAACATGTGCTCATAACTTACAGACACATCAATTTAAAAAATAAAGCCAATGAATAGCTAAACGGCTTGTAGGTTAAACAGCGCCATCTGTTGGCAGTAAGGGCAGATTGAATGGCGAAGGAAAAATTATCAAAAAATAGCATAAACGAAATGAGAGAAAGATATGACCGTTGCAAGCAAAGCGTTGAGGATGAATATATATATATATATATAAATATATATATATATATATATATATATATATATATATATATATATATATATATATATATATATATATATATATATATATATATATATATATATATATATATATATATATATATATGCATCAGTCAGAATTATTAATTTTTATAATTTAACCGCAAACATTTTTATTTTATCCGCATATGGATTTGTAAACCGTGAATCAATGTGCGTTGAGTGACAGGCATTGAAATTACTTTATAAACGATTAGGGAAACGAGATGACCTAGTCTGTTTGGAAGTGAAGTCAATGTCATCTCCCTCCCTCGAATAAAGAAAAAAAAAGCTTACTGAATAATTACGCGCAGAAATTCAATCAGCTGAAATTTTCGCTGAGTCGCAAAAAGTAAAATTTATCCGTCACGGACTTAAAGACCACTCAAACGCTATTGGGCGTACGTAAAAACCTGCCTCTCTGACAACATTGCCCTAGTGAAAAGAGATAGTTACTATATTTTCTCGCAAACAACAACGCATAGTTCATTTGAACTAGTTCACATTGCTGAGAGAACTAATTCAGTCAAGTCTGTGGTGTCACATGGCTGAGAAGAAGTTAAACTATACAAACCAGTTCGCTAAAATAAGCTGAATCTTCCATCCCAACCCCATTGATTTCTTATTTAAAACCTCTTCTTCCCTTTCGGAACGAATCCACATGACTATGAGAATAGTAAAAGAGTGAATTGTGAAACGATGTAAAAATCTTCTGATGCTTAATTGTTTACAGTGCCAAAAATACCGGTGGAAATTGTCATTAATGTTTAAATCATTATTTTGAATTCTTAGTTTGATGCGTGAGTCAGACAACAAACTGCCACGGCTGTTTTCAAAAATAATCTTTAGAAAAGGAATAAAATAAGCTCATCTTTGTTCTTACTATTGAAATGTGACTTTTTTCACCTAAAATACTTGAAAATTGAAAACTCTGTGGAGGTTTCATTAGACACTGATGATTTTCGCAAACAATGAATGAAAATGAAAAGGCAGAGAGACTTGTATTGCTTGTAGCTCGTTGGGTTTACTTGACACTTTGGAAAAGAGGGAATATCATCTCAATTACATACTTTCTGATCATTTCTTCCAACAGGTAGTACTGCAATGTAGGACAAAAGCAGAGAAATTAAATTCGAGCATCTTCATGTTTTCAGACTGCGACACGTTGTTCTCCGAGCTGACAGGGCTCGGAAACCTTGAAGTCAAGCCAGGACCGTTATTAAGGGGGATCAGGAGGGGGGATCAATTATCCTCAGGCGTTAGGAAATAAATGCATATGCATGGAAATGGGCGTGGTTTTTCCTGTTTTTCGCACAATTTACATTCAGTACATACCCTTTGTCCCCCCTCCCCAGGAAAAATTCGAAATGACAGGTCTGGCTCAGGACTGGCGTCGTGAGATTCCGATTACATATCGCTCAAGTTTAACTGCAATATCATATCCGACCTTTTTTCCAAACAACATAGGTGTGATGGTAACTCAGCTTGAAACAAATGCAGAAAAACTAAGCTTCCTATTATTAAGCATAAGCGTACTGTATTTGATTGCATTGTCTATCAAAAGTATGAACTTCACTTTTGCGCAAGTTTATTTAATTTCATCATTTAAGTCCTACCCCAACCACCTTACTCAAATCCCCTACCCGCTTTGGACCTCCCCCAAGAGCAAACTGGATGTTCAGAAGGGTTACGTTTTAGATGACTTTTACATTTAGAACTAAAATTTGCCGGAGTTTGTTCTTTTAAAACAGGCTTATTTCATAAATTTATGAATGTATACTCAAAAAAAATCATATTTTGATTATAATTTTGCCCTTTTGTTCCATAAGCTTTGTACTTAGAGAAGAAACAAGTAGCTAAAATTAAAAATTAAAAAAATTTATATTAATTTGAATTTTTGGCATCTTGAATTCAAATTATGTTTTTCGCAATCACGAGCATGTTTGAGTGTGTGTGTATGAATGCGAGTGTGTGTTTGTGTAGGCGCATGTGTGTGGGTGCGTGTGTGTGTGTATGTATGCATGTGTGTGCGTGTTGTGTATGCAGTGCTTTGTGTGTACGCGCGCGCGCGTGTGTGTGTGTAGGCATATGTGTTTGTGTCTGTGTGGAGGCATGAGTGTGTGTATGTGTGTGTGTGTAGGAGTGTGTGTATGTGTGTGTGTGTAGGAGTGTGGGTTTGTGTCTGTGCGCAGGCGTGAGTGTGTGTCTGTGTGTGTAGGCTTGTGTGTGTATGCGTGTGTACGTAAGATATGGACGCAACCTGGAGAGGTTTTCGCAAGAGGAGAAGCATCGTGAGGCCGATCGACGCGGCGGTGGTGCTGGCAGAGGGTGCTGGTGGGAAAGTAAAATGATAGGAATTCAAAACAGTCAAATAAGAACAATAAGCAATCGTGATTGCTAAAAAAAAAAAAAAACCGACTGAGTCATAAATGTAGAATCAAGAGGGAAAATTGAAAATCCTTTTGAAAGCCTTATACTATTAAAATCAATTACAAGTATTTTATAGAAAGTGGCAACGGAAATTCTCGTCTAACAATGAATTCGATTACCAATTGTGTGAATAAATGCTTAGCTGTAATTAAAACCTGCTTTAAAGAAAGTTATGTTTTGAATTCTATATAATATGTTGTACTGTTACACCCTGTATAATACGGAAGTTCCAAACACAGTCTATCAGACGCAGAAAAAAATTAATCTTTAATTTGGTATTAAATTTGAAAAATTTTCAAAATGTTTTCGCTGAAAAAATTGTGAAAAACATTTCAGAGGTTTTTAACTAATATCATCGTTAGTAAATGTCATCCGAAGGCGCAACCTTGCTAAGAACACTCTCAATCAACTCTCCTTTAGAACAATTCTTTTACTTTCAAAATCGGACCATCCGTTCAGGCACTAGAGTGCCACAGACAGATACACAGGCATGTCAAACTTATACTCCCCCCCCTTCCTTGTGTGTCGGGGGTTAAAAAAGAATATACCGTTCTGATTCTGTTTTTTGATGTTTGCTCAGGTGCGGGGGCAGAGCCCACTTTACCTGATAAAGTATCTTGAACAAAAAGTGGATGTTTAAAGATTGCTGCACATTACCATTACCATTACCCCCGAGGGTCCCCTGTTCCTGTCACTGACGTGACATACCAGATGGGAGTCCCTCGGGAAACAAGATTGCTGCACAGGAGAACTCTTATTCACACGAAACACGTAGCAACGAAAACCCGCCGAGAGTGAGAAAAAAAAAAAAGGCTGAACTAAAAGTACTGTGTTTGCAACAAGTAATTGCCGAACGTTATCATTTTTAAACTTTCGAAACTGAAAAACAAGTGGAAAAAAAAATCGATTTAAAAGAAAAAAAAATTTTGATTTTCGGGTCTTCCGGATTTTGGAAATCCGAATTTTGGTTCTCATACAGTATTATCTTTTTTCAATATATAGTCAAGTTGCTACAAACAAAAGAAATAGAAATGTTATTCACTACCTTAGCAAATTAACAGCAAAATTAGCAATGACTTCATTCACTAATGATGTCATATCTGTACCTCAGAGTCAGACAGTGGCGTAGCAAGAAAAAATCCTAAAGGGGGGGGGGGGGGGTAATTTTTTCTGAAGTTTCAAGTAAAGCCATGCCCTCAAGTTTATACACTTATACTATATATATATATATATATATATATATATATATATATATATATATATATATATATATATATATATATATATATATATGTATATATATATATACATACATATATATATATATACATATATCTATACATAGTTTCGGGGCTCATGGGGGGGGGTTCTGACCCCCCTATCCCCCCCCCCCCATGGCTACGCCACTGAGAAGGACGTAGTCATATTATGATAAGTTTACAGGAGAGATGAAAAAAATTTTTTTTCGGCGCATGCAAAAGATGGGACGCGCGCTCATTCAACCCTGATAAAAAATTGAAAAGGATTTTTTTTAAAGAATTACAGTCACATGGCTATATGCAGAATAGACTTCTACATACAATGCACTAATTAGCGGAAAATCGCAATTTTTGGACTTGCGTCACTCTGGCTCTGGGGTACAGTATTACCAATGCTACGAAATATGAAGTAGAATATTAAAATTATCCTCATTAATAAAAAAAATTTAACTAAATTTAAAAAAAAAACGATTGGGTTGCAAATGTAGAATCAATATCTTCGTTAATTAATGTCATCCGAAGACGCAACCTAGCTAAGAACACTCTTGATCAACTCTCCTTTTGAGCAATTTTTTTTGAGCAATCACGATTGCTTATTGCTTTCATTTGACTGTTTTTGGTGTTCCTTTGATTTTATTTTCCCATCAGCACCCTCCGCAGCATCACCGTCGACCGGCTCCTCACGATGCTGCACCTCTAGCGAAAACCGTCTCCAGGTTTCGTCAATATCCTACACTTACACGCATACATACACGCACCTATACATATATACACTTACACACACATACATACACCTACACACACAAACACATACACACACAAACACACACTCACATACACACAACTACCCACACACTCATGCCTGCACACAGACACAAACACACATGCCTACACACACACACATACCCCCCACGCACAAACACACACGCTTACATATACACACACACTCGTGATTGCGGAAAACATAATTTGAATTCAAAATGACAAAATTCAAATTAATTTTTTTTTTTTTTTTCAAAATCGGTCCATCTGTTTAGGCGCTAAAGTGCCACCGACAGATACACATACACACAGACACATCAAAGCTTGTAACGAGAGATGAGACTCGGCACATCCACAAGTTGCGCTTTGAAGTATGCGGAGAATATCTATGCTGTTCATTTATGACATTCCTGTCCTAGTTCTTTGGGAGTAGTTCACGGGCAAGAGGTTAGAAACCAGGGCTGCGTCTCAGAATACAACAAATTTGTTAAGTCTATATTGAATTGATCAAGACGCTCCTCTGTTCTTGGATAGAACCTCTGGAGCGTCTACACATGAGTCTTATGGTTTTAATATGCACCTGCGTAAAAAGTTCTATCATAATTTATAATTATAAAATATCATTTTTTACTGGTAGTGATAGACTTTTTTCATCATTTGAAAAGTAATTTCTTATGTCATGAGTAGAGTTTTTTCCATGAATCTTTTCGTGTCAACTCTCATAACATGACAGAATTGGGAGCATTGTTTGAGAGCAAGATTCTTTTTTGCATCGCAGTCATACACACGTCCAACTTATAACTCCCTTCCTTTGTGTATCGGGGGTTAAAAATAACTATGTTGTTAAAAAAATTTAAACATATGCACGATCTCAATAGGAAATCAAATAAATAAAATTTTGTGAAAAGAGAAATAAATGGATGACTCACTTGCCAGATCGATTAACTCCATGAAACAAAAAGTAGAGAAAAGTTATGAAGAAGATGGTGTTATCCATACACTGTAAAAACGATTCAGAGACGTTCCTGGAAAATAATAGGCAGCTGATGTGCCCAATTTCTTCCAGTAACATATCTTGGAAAAATCAGGAACGTTTCCCGCTAAAAGTCAGTAACCTTTCTGAAATTAACCTTGAAACTTTCTGAGGAAGTGCGAAATTTCCCCTGTTAAAGCCAGTAATGTCTCTAGAACCTTCTAGAAAAATTAAGTAGGTTTAATGTAATTGATTAGAACCTTCCTGATTTACCAAGAAGGCTCCATAAAAATCGGAGCGACCACGGTCAAAGCTATGCAAGAAGGAACTAGAGACCCTATGTAGAAACAAGCTACGCTTCAGAGTCGCGCAATACGAAGAGCGACTTTACCAAGAGGGGTTGCTTTGTGGCTATGCGCGTGCAAGATTGGCGCGTAATCGCTCACTTCATTTTCTTCCCGTTCTTTTTTTTTTTTTTTTAACTTCTGCAGAACCAGTACATAGGCGGTTAGATTACTATGCGAAACACCTTTTGATGCGTCGTAAAGAGAGCCCTCCCCCCCCCCATATTTTTGAAATGTTATGAAAATTTAAAGGCTTAGATAGGGTAGTTATGAATGATTATACTTTCTTAAGCGTTTCTAATACCTAAATTATATTTAAAAGAATTCATTTCGAATGTTTTTTCTTTTCATTTTGTTTGCGCAAAAATTTAATGATCTTTTTAAAATTAATTTTACCGGTATCTTTATTTGATATCAAAATTGCACATTCCTTGCAATATTGTTAAAATATTTTATGTGATTCCTCCATGTATTATGGTGTAACATTCAAAATATTACCCGTTATTAGAATTTTTTTCGTGGATATTTAGTGTTAATAAAAATTACAACTTTGAGAAATAAATTAATCAACTTTAAAGCATTAACAGGGGTGATTTAAAGTTGGGGGGGGGGGGGGATTCATGGTGCAGACAGCGCTATTGAAGTTTTTAGGGGAGATTTTTCACTTTCTAAGGGGGAGTTCTTACTTCTTTTTGGGGGGGGGGGGAGGAGTGTTCGCGATAGTTAGGGGTGCGTCCTTGCTTTTAGGGAAATGGGCACCCTTGGTGTTAATATGGAAAGACTGAAGAAAGAGCGTTTCAAAAAACTTCCAAAACCTGATTGCAATCCTTGATACCGAAAACTTGGAATTTGTCAGAAAAAAATTCATCCCCCGCCCTCTCCCCCAGAGAAAACATGCTTTAAACTAACAATAAAGTCTGCACTTTAAATTTTTTGTGATTTATATTAAAGAAATCTTATTTTTTAAAAACTAATAGAGGTACCTCTATTTTAAAAAATAAAAGATGTTTTCTTTATTAAAAAAAGGGGGGTGGAAGAATGCAGAATACAATTTGCAGATGTTATTATAGTTATGAACAAACAAGTTAATTATTAATTTGGTAAACTTAATTATGAATAGAAAGGAAGAATTACGTTCCGTAAGTCTTAGGGAAAGTTACGTTAGTTTTAAAGTTGAATAAATACCTTTGTGCAGAAAAAGTAAAACTAAGAAATAACAATGTAATTGAAAAAAAAGCAGATTATTGCATACCTGTGTCTCGGGGTTTCAAGGAACGCCTTTTTGAAGGCAAAATAAGTGAACTGGTGGATGAAAAGACATTCGATAAAAGCCCCTTGTCTTTTCATCTAATGGTTTCTTGAAACCATTTCAAAGGGACTTACTTCATTTCAAATTGCAGGAAACAAAAAAAAAAAAAAAATGCTGCATTACATCTAACCTTACCACAAATCAATTCATTACATTAATTCTAATAAAACTAAAACTCTCACGGAATATAATTCAATACGCTTATAAATAGGTGTGAAAATTAAAGTGATTCATGCATGACATTTCTATAAGTTCAAGCAATTAACTATTTCTTTAAAAACTACAAATTACGCAATGCGTCTATATTTCGATTCAAATTATTCACATTAATACAGCAGTCACTTATCTAAAGCTACAATTCAGAATGTCTAGACACTTTTACTTAATAGTTATTCATATTCATAAGAAAGAACAAAACGTAAATTTAAATCCTCTTTGCATGCAGCAAAACCTTGGCGGGCGTTACTGTCGCCAAATGCATTCAAAAGCTTGCCAAGCTAAGCGCACACAAAAACGAATATAAAAGCAAAATTTAAAACGGTAGACTGCATTTACAGTGGTATAATTAAGTGATAATTACAAAATGAATGCACAGATATCGCATAGCCCCTAAATAAGCAGGTTGCATTAGGATATTGAGCAAAACATGAGTATAAACAGTGTGGATGCTTCACTACCGGAATACAAAAAATAAGATTTAAAAATAAAGAAAGGGATTTTTCCAGAAAAAAATTGCACATGCATATAGATTAAACATCCATATATTGATAACAAATAGCAAAAGAGTTGTTCAGTGCTGTATTTCCTCGGATTCTGCGTATTTTTGATAGCTTCTCGGACGCTCCATGTTAAGTCTACGGGAGGAAAATCTTTATCGCCTGCGGGGGTAAACTGGAGGCTTCGACCAATGAGCGGAGGGTCGCGTATTGCGCGACTCTGAAGCGTAGCTTCTATATAGGGACTCGAGAAGGAACCAAGCATATCTCTTGCAAAGCTGTGGCTATTCATTGACTTTTTCGCTCTTATTGGGAGCTTAGTCAACCTGGATAAGCCGTACACAAGCCGATAATTAGGCCGATTCCATTATTAAACACGCTCATTCAATCTTTAAACTGGTTGCTAAAAATATTTTCCACAAAGGTGAAAAGTCTGCACGCGTGCTACTTGTAGCGATTCAGGAAACTTTTTTGTGTAGATACTTGTTTTTACGGGGAAATAGGTGAAAACGTGTGAAATCCCGAGACGTTCCACGGAAATAACCAGTAACGTTTCGGAGTTTTTTTACAGTGTAGGAGTAAACAGGACCTCGTGTTGCATTTTCTGCCATCACATGGTCAGTAATGTACTGATACAAAACTTTTAAATAAATTCACATGCTGAAGCACTATTTACGCAGAAATAATGATCTTTTTTAAAAAGTGGAGTAAATTCATTTGGCAACTGAGACATCCAAATAATAGTTCAATAAGAAGTGTGCATATACAAATACAAATACAAAAGTTACGACCAGCAACAGGGTCTGGGCCCTGCTAGACTGGTCCTAGTCAATTTACAATCCCCAGTGAAGATCAATGGCCCTCTTAAAACTATCTACTCCTTTGCTCATACCACCTCTTCCGGTAAGCTGTTCCAAGGTTAAACTACCCTGCTATACTAATAATTTTTCCTAATATCCATGTTAGCCTGAGATTTAAATAACTTAAAACCATTATCCCTTGTCCTGTTTTCAGTGCTAAACTTCAGCCCCGTAGCATCTTTCATTTTAATAAATTTAAACAACTGAATCATGTCCCCTCCGTCTCTTCTTTGCTCAAGACTGTACATTATTAGCCTTCTAAGCCTGGAATCATAGACTAAATGAGAAATTATTAGCCTTGTAGCCCGCCTTTGAATCCTTTCCAATACATTAATATCTTTCATAAGATAAGGAGACCAAAACTGAACAGCATACTCCAAATGAGGTCTTACCAAACTTCTTTATAAGAGCAGAAGAACATTTTTAGATTTGTTTGAAATAGATCTATTGATAAACCCAAGCATCTTATTGGCTTTGTTACTAGCTATGCTGCACTGTTGGCTGAACTTTAAATCCTGACTTATTAAGACGCCCAGATCAGTAACTTTTTCTGTCTGTCTAATGACTGAAACTTACAAATAATAACTTGTACACTTATTTCCATGCCCTAAATGTAGCACTTGACATTTCCCAACATTAACAGCCATACCCCATTTATCAGACCACTCCGTAATATGATCTAGATCCTCTTGCAGCTGATTTGTTTTATATACGCCTTCTGAATTGCTTTTAAGAATGCTGGTTTTATATTTTCAATATATTATTGATGTAACTGTCATTTAACATGCCATTATTTTAGGGTTTTTGTTTCCATTCTTACCCGACTCTTCGGAACCCGGCTCCAGTCCACAAATCAAGGCCCGAGCTTAGTTCTGCATCGGATAGTTTTCTTCCGAAATTCGTTCAGAATGACAATTGGAACCAAAACTAGGCTATCAATGCCGTTAGGTTCGGTCAGGATCAATTTTTATATCATCTTTCACCGCAACTGATTTAGCTTCGCTGGAGCTAAATCTCTGTTTTTGTCTAGGGCAGAGCGATTTTTCTCACAGGCTCTTATCACCGTGTTATTAGTAAACTTCCCGTTTAGTACCGAATAATACTTTAGTTCTTTTATATGTGATGTAATTTCTTCTGCAAAGAGTTTTATTTATTCGATGACACTTATTTAAAGTTTGATTTGAAAATATTCTTAAGAGAGCTAATTTGCTTGAAGTTGTTAACGAAAAGGGTTCAAGATGAAAAAAAAATCCCTTTCAAGAAAATACGAGACTAGATTATGGAAAAAAACTGCGCTCCTGTTTGAAATCAGTCAAAAAGTAGAATGCAGTACCTCAAACCACTGTAAAAACGATTCAGAAACGTTCTCGGAAAATAATAGGCAGCTGATGTGCCCAATATCTGCCAGTGGCATATCTTGCAAAAACAAGGAAAGTTTTCCGCTAAAAGTCAGTAATCTTTCTGAAATTAACCTGGAAACTTTCTGAAGAATTGAGAAATCTCCCCTGGTTAAGCCAATCAAGTCTCGAGAATCTTCTATACAAATTTAGTAGGCTTAATATAAATGATTAGAATCTTTTTGATTACCCAGAAAGCTCCAGAAGAATGGGAGCAACCACGCCAAATAAATGCAAAAAGGAACCTAGCATATTCCTAGCCTGCGATTCCTGCCTTACAAAGCTGTAAATCTCCATTGGCTTTTTCGCTCTCACTGCGAGCTTAGTCTATCTGGATGGACGGTAAACAATCATCGGCCGATTCACTTAATAACCACACTCACTCAATCTTGTTCCTAAAAATATTATCCACAACAGGGAAAATTCTGCTTGCGTGCAACTTGTAGCGATTCAGTATTTTTTTTTTTTTTTTTTTTGCGAGGATACTTGTTTGTACGGGGATTACAGGTGAAAACCTGTGAAATCCCGAGACGTTCCACAGAAATAACCAGTAATGTTTCGGAAATTTTTGCACAGTGTAGTTCTGATGAAACTCTCAGTGGCTCACACGTTTTAATCATGTTGTTTAACGTTTACTACCGAGGAAAGGAGCATATTAAAACTTGCATTTTGTTTTGACCGACTAAAGTATTTTTCTCCAGCTAGATTAGTGAATTCGACCACCGAGCACTGGCAAGAAATGTGGCAAAGTTAAAAGGTGTGAGAAGCTGTTGCTAGTTTTAAAATTATCAAAACGAAGCAAGAATTTCCCAATTTCGACCGAAATTACAGAAGTTTAGAAATGAAGATGCTTTTAGGTTGCTACATTTGAAACCAAGCACAATGATTAAATCAAGCATCATCTAGCAACCTGGGATTGCTTCTAGAGGTAAGGTAGCGCCGTCTGTTGACAATCAAAGAAGGATTTGAAATATTTTTAGTTTATTTGCAATATTCGAACGTTTAATGGCCATTTTTTATTCATTGATATTGTTTTCTTACTTAAAAAAACAACCTAAGCCGATAGTCAGGATTTAATGAATATTGGCGCTTTTTCATGTTTAATACACTCGAATAAAACACATAACGCTATAGTTCATGCGTAATTAGTTCCAGAGATTTTTTTGCTTGGTTGCAGAAATTTATATTTCTGAGTAATGCATGTGTATGTATTTATTTTCACAATTGCTTCCGAGAGTTGTTTTCTCCTCCCAATATACCACGAATGCTTTCTTTTACTTTCCGACTGCATTCTTTATTTAGTGTCAACAGATGGCGACGTCTTCAATTTAACCCAGTTCAAGATTTTTTGGTTTAAAGGTTAAAACTAATATTTATGAGCGATGCATAGGTCGATATGAGTCGTCCATTTAAGAAGTTCCGTGATTTAAATTTGAAAATAATTACTTATTCTTCGTAATGTGTGTATTCAATACATCTTGTCATTAACTTTTGATAAAGTGTTGTTTTATTTTCTCAATAAATTATTGACGCAATACTTTCACTTGCATTCTTCCTTTGAATTCACACACATCGCCCTACTTCCCACATTTCACTCTTTCAAGACATCCCATTGATTTCAATAACTTGAGTATTTTTGAGGAAAGTATTCGCATCTGCTTTGGAGAGTTGTCTCTTATACAGTGAAATACGTTTAACACGAAAACGCTTAACATGAAAAATCGGTTTACGCAAACGGGTATCTTTTAACACGAAATTCGTTTATCATGAAATTATTTTTCGAACCTTCCAGCTTCGTGTAAACGTTTTCCACTGTATATAATCAAAGCATAAGCATTACGACGCTTTATTATTCCGTTTTTTCTTTCACCCTCAATAGATGGCTCTGCCATAGAAAATTCTTTGTTTAATTGTGCAAAATTTTACTGAGTCATTATTTAGCTCAACCATTGGGTTCGTATTGAAAAACATTCCTATCATTTAATTGATTTTTTTGGCCAGTGACTCTGATGAAAATATTAGTGGTAAACTTTTATTTCAAATTGTTTTATGTTTATAATCGACAAAATGATCCCATTAACATATGCACCTTAGTTTAACTAACCACAGATCTTTTGTACAGCTAGATTTGTGAAGTCAAACATTGTGCTACTGGAGAGGAATATGGTGGAAATAGAGCGGGTAAACCTGTTGCGTGTTCAAAATTATCACAACGGAATCAAAAAGTTCGCGATTTGAAAACCGCCCGTTGTCAAATGAAAGAGTCCAAAAGCAGAAAAAAACGCTGGTTGCAAGTTCAGAGTTTAGAAACTAATAATAACCAAACTTGATTCTTATTGTCATATAGCGGTGCCACGTTTGTGAACCTCCGCCAATCAGGATTAGCAAACGCTTTTGGAAATAAAAACCGTGCTGAAATGTGGAGAGGGGGGGGGGGGGGGAGAGAAGAAACTTTAAATATGGAAACATCAATAAAAGAAGCCATTTTCGGATTCTATTACAATTGTGTAGAAAGTAAAGTGCTTTAATCCTGCAATAATTGAAACTAATTTGAGTGATTAATTTTAGCACCAATCTGGCAGCTAATGTTAGTATGTCTTAGGACACGCTGTGATCAGATTCAAAGAGAGAATGAAATACTGAATGAAAAAAGAACATCAGTAACACATTCGAAGTTAAAAAAGCCAATCTTGCAAGTAATTAGGAAGACAAACATTAGTCAGAAATATTAATTTCATATCAAGGATTAATCAAAAAATGTGAAATGTAAGTACTTCATGTAAAACAACGCCATCTTTTGGGAAATAAAAGAGAGAACAAGAAAGTAATCATAAAATTTATCGATAATATATCACAAATAACACTCATGAAAGCACATGCGAAGACCTTGCTTTAAAATATTGATTTTATTAATTACTAGCGGTACCCGCACGGCTTTGACCGTAGTACAAGATGAAAAGGTCATTTGATTCGCCTGTATATTTACAGTTAACGTCTAATTTTTTTTTTTTTTTTTTTTGAAGATTTTTTCATCTTTTGGCAGATTTGAAAACTTAAGCATGTAGCTAAACAGAAACCAGCAAAAGCCTCAGAAGGAAGGAAGTCTCCCTTCTTTGCTTAAAACACACAATAAGACTATTTTCCAAAATTATACACAATAGAAAGAACTTAGTAATAGCAATATTTTAATAAGTTACTGAACACAATCCTTAAAGACCAAGAAAATAAAAGTAGACGAATTTTTCTTAACAGCTAAAATATTTTAATCTAAATCCTTTTCAATAAAAGAAAAGGATTGATCGCCAAAATAAGCACGTTTTGAAAAATGTATATAAAATAATTATAATAATAACGAAACAATCAAAGGGAGCAAAAGACGTAACCAAGATAACATACAAATTTAATCTTCGCATCGAAAATAAATATAATAGCCGATGGTCGAGTAACCCGCGTGCTTCAACAATGAAACTCGCGCCACGACATCATAACTTGATATTATGTTTTGGTGATGTTTAACATGCAGGGAAGAGCTTTATTGTGACAAGGCTGAACCCGATCCGGTAACATAACTGTTTTACTGGTAAGACTCATTTCAGGGGAATGAAAAAACGAAAAAATGTTCAAAAATGAGCGCTACATACGGGAGTTTAGAATTTATCCACTGGAGTTAGGGTTACAATTTCAAGTATCAAAATATCACCGAATAGGTAATGACTTAGTTCAAATGTAGATGAGTGGAATAAAATGTTCATACCTTGAAGTGGGACTTTCTAGTCGAAAAACATTTCCATTTATCTTTAATTTTTGATTTAAAAACGATTCCTACAGCTCTCCTAATGCTCGTAGAAACTTCGAACAAACCTCTTCTTAAGCACAAAATTCCAAGCTTTCGAATTAGCTAAAACTTTAAAAAATGTGACTGAAATATTTCTTCCGCATTTTATCAAATTTATGTGAAGAATGGCATTAAAATTGGAATAGAAAAAAAACAAAAAAACAAAATGGAATTTTCGAAAAATCGCTTCGAAGTGCTCATTCCTATGCTATCAACTAATTTTGTGAAAATCGGCCGAACGGTCTAGGCTCTATACACGCAACAGAGATCCAGACACACTAACTTTCAGCTATATTATAAGAAAAAAAAAAAGATTACAGGAAGATCTCTTAAAAAGGTTTGGTTATACCAGAAAAACTTGCATCTGCCATCGTTGTCTTAAGCTGGGAGTATAATGCTCTTAACAATAAATGAGAGAATGAAAACATATGCGCATAACGTACGACACATAAATTTTGATTAAAAAAGGCCAATGAATCTCTAAAAGACCGGAAAGTTAAACAGCGCCATCTGTTAGAAGCAAGGGTAGAATGAATTGGTAAAAAGATAAATATAAAATAAAGAAAAAAAAAATAACGTCAACGTAATGGGAGAAAAATATGACCGTTGCAAGCAAAGCGTTGAATACGAATGTATACATATGAATTAATCAGAATTTTTGATTTGGTGATTATACGGAAAATATTTTGATTTTGTCTGCATAAGGATGTGCAAACCGTGAATCAACGTGCATAGTGACGGGCATTGAAATTACTTTAAAAACGATTAAAAGGAAGCGAGGTGACCTATCCCTTTTGGAAGTGGAGTCAATGTCTCCTCCCCCCCTTCTGATGTAGTAAAAAAAGTTTACTGAATAATTACGCGGAAATTCAATCAGGTGAAATTTCCGCTGGACGCAAAGAGTGAAATTTATCCGTCACGGCCTTAAAGAACCAGCCGAACCAAATTGAGCGATAAAAGTGGCTATGGGCTATTCGACAACACTGCCCCTCTGAAAAGAGATGGTCACAATATTTTTTGGCCAAACAACTAGTTCGGTCACAAGGCTGAGTTGAACTGCCTGAACTGGTTCACTCAAATGTACTGACACGGAGAGTAGTGATGTCATGCAGGCACCAGGGGCGAAGCCCCATATCCTCAGGTGTAGATGAATTATGTGAGGAGCTCCCGAAGGGAGCAATGGCTTGCTATTGGCCGGTTTCGACCATCGAGTAAATCCTTGGCAAGATCCCGCAATGGGAAAATGAAATTGAGAAAAAAGTCTTAAGTGACAGCGCAGCGCCTGCCACAGCGAAAGGATGTCAAAAATATCCGCTCCAACTAATTACGACAACGCCGTTTGCACGGCTGGAAACAATGAGTTTATTTCCCAGTCAACGAATCTCCCGCCGAGCGTTCCAATTTTGGGGCCTTGTACGGAGGTGAGTTCTGGTTCCTTTAATGATTCTTGTCTCATTAATGATTACTTAACTAAGATTAATTTAATTAAGTTTGAATTATATGATAATACTGAAAATGCTAATTATGAGGAAATAATTAGATTTACAGATGATTCAATTACTGCATATTTTGACAATTCTTCCTTTAATAAACTTAATGATGCCGATAAAGAAATTCTCTATGACTTACAAACTATCAGATATGATGCATCTCTGATTAGATACAATAAACTAAATGCTATTATGTTAAAATTACAAAGTAACCTCGATGAACAGCTTTTACTTAATGGTAAATTGTAAAATAAGCTAAATGCCGCCGAAAGAAGGCACAAAGATGAATATAATTTCCTCATGGAAAAAATTAATGAATATAAATATACAGAAGTTGAAAAACTCAAAAGCAAAATTGATTTGCTCCAATTACAAATTGGTAAACCCCCTGAAGAGAAAAGGGTAATTTCCCCAAATACTAACTGTAAACTGCAAGAAATTTCTGAAGCCAAAAATTCTGCCAACGGCAGTAAAAAAAAAGAAAAATAAAAAACAAAAGACTAAAGAAACGGTACTGAATACCGAAAATAATAAAATTGAAGAAATTGAGACCCCAAATATCATAAATGAAGAAAAAGCTCATTACCCAGATTTAACTGAGCAAAATAATTCAAATAGTACAAATGACAAAATCACCCAAATTAATGACATCCCCGGGGTCCAAAACCTTTCGGAAGGGGAAAAATTAAACACTGATACAGATGATAATGAATCTTGTATAACAAGTCAAGTCAAGATTGAACTTGATTCAAATGCATCTGAAAATGTAACTTCTGATAGTGAAACAAGCTCACTACAGGGTGTTGAAAAATTAAAAAGAACACAAATCCCGCCCATTTGGGTTGACGACATTAAAAATACTGAAGAAAAACTTAAAACTTTCTCAAACATTGCAAATGAAACCATTACTGGGAAAATAAAAAATGATAAACTACTATGCTATGCACCTAATTTAGAAGCATACAAAAAACTTAACCCGTTCGCACCCAGCGTCACGCGGACGCTACTCAACGATTCCTCTCCTATCAGCCCAGCGTCACTTATCCGCTACGCACTCTGATCGACGCTGTAGTCCCAGCGTCACGTATATGCTTTCTCGAAATGGAACGATTGAATTGAATATTTAAATGATACTAGATGGCGCTAAATGGCTATAACTTTGATCATATTCGAGTCACATGGTATTTGACCTTCATGTACACGCTTTAGTTTCTTATTTGGGCCTCTCAATGGGATAGATTTTTTTTTTATGTAAACAACAGTGAATCACTGCTCTGCGCATATGATTTATGAGGTCTCAATTGCTCTTGCTTATATCTTTGCTTCTCTTTTTTTTACGAGTAATTGAAAGAGATATACATCTAGCTGAATAAATTATGGGGGAGGGAAGGAAGGTTAAAATATTTTTGCGTATGTGTTCCAGACTTTTGGGATTCCCCGTTCGATGAGAGTACAGGAATGAGTTCAAGAGGCCTGAAGTTTATGATTATTTTTGAATCCTTTCTGATATTGTTCTTCTGTATTTATTCTTTTTCATTTGGGGATGGGAAACTGCAATAAAAATGATTAGCGAAGTGAGTGAAAGGGAATGTTTTCGAGTGAATTATGAAGCAGTTTTGAAACTTGTCGCGTGGGAAATATAACTAGTTTAAATTCGTTGACCTAAGTTGTTTTAATCAAAATTACATAAGGAACATATTTTTTTGCTACATTTCCTTTTCTTTGATTCCACACTCACGATGTCAAACTCTAACTTTGTTTTTGTGCACATATCATTTAATTTTGTGCACATGGTTAAAGTTTTAGTATTCTACTTATTTCGTTCCTTCTAATAATGTAATAGTCTTTATATTAGTAATTAGTAATCAGTAGTACATTGTTTAAACAAAATTAAAATTTCAAGCCATTATTTTGAGATGCTGATTTTATATGAATATTTTTGTTCAGTTAGGCTTATTTGCTGTAAATGCTCGGGCCGATGGCGGCGTTCCATTTCAGAACGTTCGGTCCCGTAGCTGCGCTTCGTTTTCCGAGCACTGGTCCTCAAGGGGTTAAAAATTTTCTCACAGAAAACAAAATGTCACACCACACTATAAGACTCAAAACGGAAAAAATCATGAAAGTTATCCTACGAGGCCTCCCAATCAGTACCGACCTTGACTGGATAAAAGAAAAACTTGAAGAAAATAATTTCTCAATTATACACCTATCACAATTACACAAAGGACCAGAAAAGAAAAAATTGCCACTGTTCCTAATTCACTTAATTGAAAACAACTCAAATAAAAATATTTGGGAAATTAAAAACTTGGGAGAAATTCCAATCTCCACAGAAAAATTGAATACACAAAATAATGTCAAACAATGCTGGAATTGTCAGCAATATAATCATTCCTCATTCGGATGTAATCGTCCTCCAGTTTGCTTAGTATGCGCTGGAGAACACAAAACATCACTTTGCAGCAAAAGCAATACAAAAATTACCCCCAAATGCATTAACTGTGGTGCTCAACACACTGCAAATTATTCAAATTGTCCAACTAGATTGGCAATTATTGAAAAAATTAGAATTAAGAAAAATCTCAAAACTAAAAATGAAAACACTATTCCCAAGACTTTAGAAATTCCTCAAACTGAAAATACAAATAAAGCCCCAAACATTTCAGAAAATCCCCTTCTACAAACTCTTACAACCACTATCAAAACAATAATACAAGAACTTGGAAAAATGAATATCACTCCAAGTTCTAATATCACTGAAACACTACCATACTAAATTTTGCTAGGGTAACTCGACCCTTCTCTATAATTACCATTAGTAATAAATAACACATTAATTACCGATTTTTTTCAATTAAAAATCAAAAAATTTCAAAATTAATAACAATTCCCTGAAAAGTGGCCAACCGGCTTTGCAGCTAGCCAATGAGAGCGCTCCCCTGTTCATTGCTTTCTCCCAATCAGAGAACTTGAGATTTGTACTAAATGAGATGCATCATATTTCGAAATTATTTAAATTCGTTTTTTAAATACTAAATTATCCCAATAGTTAAACATTTAAAAACAAATAAAACTTTTTCTGAAGCAGTTCACTAGATGGCGCAAGCTTAACTTGTGACCGTGAAGATACAGTTTAAAAGTTTCTGAACTTTAAATTGACTTAACTGTAATTTTAAAAATGAGACAAGATAAAGGGACCTGAAATCCCACGATCTATTCCCCATTCGAAGAATATAAAGTCTTAAGAAAGTTTGCGACATTTGAGATAGGAGATTCGATAGGAAGGAGGAAGGATGGCGAAAGGAAAGATCCGCACCCAGCCGAAGAGGAAAGCAAGGCCGAAGAGTCCGGCGGTCGGGGAGTCAGCGGCCCTTTTCAGGGCCAGCGGAGCTAGCTCCGTTACTGCGGCTTCCGCGCTGAATAATTCGGCGGAATCATCCCATGGACCCGACACGGATTCGGAGAGTGAAGATGAAAAGGAATCAGTAATAAGCAGCGGCAGCGAAAACTGTACTTACTACAAAAAGAAAATACTCGACGCAGGAATCCCCATCGATCAGCTCTATGTCACATTAAGTCGGGAGAGCATATTGACAGTCAGATCAAAATGGAATACAAAGCTAAAATGGATGCTTAGCGACATAAGGAAGGATTTGAGAAGCAAGACCGAACAGATAAGCTATAAAGATGTCTTCAGTATCATGGCCCTTCAAGATGGAATACACGAAATCGAAAAAAGGATCCTCAAACACGACCACCAAGTACAGCTGGAAAGAATACAGAACGGAAAAATGGAAAAGGAGATGGAGGTGCTGAAAAAGAAAGAACAAGACTTGCTCAAAGATATTGAAGTCCTAAAAGAGAGATGCCAACAGATACCAGCCATCCCAGTCCAGCCAGCCGCCCCCACCCATCGACGAAAAAAAAGAAAACCTGTAGTTTTGATCAAGCCCACGGACCCCAAAATTTTCATTGATGAACTCCGAGATAGAACAGAGGAGAACTTTGAAATTCAGCTCGGACGGGAGGAAGTAAAGATCACCCCAGCCACCGATGAGGGACAACAGAGCATCATCGCCCTAGCCACAGAAAAAAATGTTGATTACCATGCCCCCACAATTGGCCACACCCCTCCGTTCCGAGCCGTCCTGAAGGGATTACCAGTGGACTTCCATATTGATGAGCTACAGATTGCCCTGCAGAATGATGGATACGAAATACAGCACATCCGGCAGTTCAGGAACAGAGATGGGTTTTTACCCATTTTCTGTGTCCACTTCCCGAACGACACACCTAGCCGCAGCATCCTAGGCAAGAAGCTAAACATTGGAGGATTTGTCGTTTTCGCCGAAAGGCTGCGACCACGCAAAGGACCCCTACAATGCTTTAGATGTCAGAGATTCAATCACACTTCATACACCTGCCATGTGCAGGAGAAATGTGTCTATTGTGCCGGACCACATCGACTAAGGGATTGTACTAACAAGGAATGCTCGCCGACCTGCGCCAACTGCGGAGGAAGGCACCCTGCCAGCCACGAGGACTGCCCCGACCGACCCGGACGCTACAATACTAGGAATAACAAGCTGACGAAACCGGAACCACAAAGACGAGCCCCACTTTCCCAGCAGAAGGATGTCTTTCAGATGCTCAAGACGGCCCTTCGAGCCTTCGAAGCCACCCTCGGGTGAGATGCACCCCCCCCCTACTTAAACTGGCACCCTGTTGGGTGCGCTAGCACCCCTCACGGGTGTACAATGATGGAATTAGGAACTCTGAAGTTTACTCAACGATGTTTTTTGGACTATTGAGATCGGGGTAAAAGACCAGTAGGTCCAACGGCCCCCATACAAATTTAAGCGATGATGATGATGAAGAAAGTTTACGGGGCTGCGTTTAAGCTATGATAGAAGGGAAAAGAAAAAGAGAGAAAAAGAGAAAAGAACTAGTCAAGATCAAAAAAGATCTGGGCTAGAGTGGAGATTTTATCAAGGGTACTGCGACTGGATTTGAGTTTAGGGAGGGCGTTCTTGAGGTTAGAAATTATTTTCTTTAAGTTAAAAAATTGGTTGAGTTCTTTAAGTAATGAGACTATTTCATGGATATTAAACTCCTCCTGGGGGGGGGGACTCAGGTGAAGTTTTGGTGTCCGAGGACACTGCAGCATAAGAGGCTTCCCGCCTAAAGTTACTCTTGAATAAGGGCTTGTCGATCTGAATTTTGAGTTTGGGGAAAGCCTTGCAGCCCCTATAAGAGGCCGCATGATTTTCCCCGCAATTACTGCAGCACACTTTTTCTTGGTTCCCCAAGTTGGGGCAATTAGATTTTGTGTGTTCCCCACCGCACACAACACATCGGACCTTGCGGTTGCAATTAACTGCCAGGTGGTTGAACCCCTGGCAGGCGTAACATTGTCTTACGACTTTGCGGTTACGGTATTTTTCAACCGTAACCACAGTGAACATAATGTTTTTGATTTGCATAAATTTAGCGGAATGTCTACTGTCAGGTAAGGTAATTTGGAATAGAGGGAGGGGAGTATTATTTCCCAGTTTTAGTTGGGCAACTTTAATTGGCGAGAAATTTAACTCTTTGATGTGAGACGCAAGGTCCTCGGTGCTGGTACGAGTGGGAAGTCCTCGGATCACGAATTTCATGAGATTAGGGCCTTTGGCCCGCCTGGAGTAGAACTCCACCTGATTAGTTTTGAGATACTGAATTAATTTATTACGCTCAGTGGGATCGTCACAAATAATTAAGCACTCGTTGGTGCGGGTTAAGCTTCTGATTTTAAATAATTTGCAGTGGATGCTAAGATCCCTTACAAAATGAAAGTAGTCTTGGGGGATTGATATAACTAGAGGTGGTAATCCCACTGTAGAGGGGGGAGGAGGAGTTTCCTCAGTACTAGGAGCATTTGCGCTCTTATCTAGGGGGGGAAAATTATTGGAGATTTTTACTGGAGTCACAGTACTGGGGGGGGGGGGTTTACATGTTTTCTTAGGGGAGCTGAATGGGGAGGTTTCTAGTTTAGCTACGAGAGCTTTACAAGGTTCAGAGAATTTAGGAGCACAATGAAGGAGTCTTACCAAGGACTCGGCGAAGGCTGCATCTTGGGTGCCAACGTCGCGGGTCTGGTACAGGTCGTTCACTGCGCTCGCAATGGTGATTCCAATGTGTTTGGTGATGAAAGTCTCATCTCGGAGGTGAGTGAGGATTTCTTGGCCCCAGTTTAAGACCTGGGTCACTTCAGAGTAGGACAAGGGCGAGTCATAATCGCCCCCTTCATCCATGGATGAGTCATCATCTGGGACACAATCTGCCCAGGATTTAACAAAATTCATTTGAAGCGCTTGGGAAAAATCGAACGAGGGGGTAAGTGCCGGCGCTGGGTTCGGACAGAAGGGATTACTCCCGACCGCCTCACCGCTGACTGACACCGCATTCCTCTTCGCCACTCCTGCGGCGGGTTTCCCCTTTTTTCCTGTCATGAGGAGACGTCCGTCTCTGACGGAATCCAGAACGGGAATCGAAAATGAAATGAAATGAAAATGAAAAAAAAAAAAAAAGTTTACTGAATAATTACGCGGAAGTTCAATCAGGTGAAATTTCCGCTGGACGCAAAGAGTGAAATTTATCCGTCACGGCCTTAAAGAACCAGCCGAACCAAATTGAGCGATAAAAGTGGCTATGGGCTATTCGACAACACTGCCCCTCTGAAAAGAGATGGTCACAATATTTTTTGGCCAAACAACTAGTTCGGTCACAAGGCTGAGTTGAACTGCCTGAACTGGTTCACTCAAATGTACTGAATCTCCAACCCAAAGCCCCTGATGTTTTACTTGAAACCTCTCCCTTCCTCTCGGAAGAGATCTTTATGACATATATACCTTGCTTCTCCTGGACACTGTCGAGCCAAGCCAAGCCAAGCCATGCAATAGCTAACAGGCGGAGGGGGAGAACCCCCTTTTACCTGAAATCTATAAGAGTTGGAGCAGAAGAAAGCGCCGGAGCGCACCTATAAGAAAAGAATAAGGGGGGGGGGAGGAGAAAGCATTATGGGCCTCGCTAGGGCTGCGAGGCCGCTTTGAAGGGCTTCAATTTGCAGTTGTTGAGCTTGAAGTTGGGAGAGGACTTGTGTGAGAAGAGCAAGGATCTGGCTGGAGTCAGGGGTAGTGAGTTGTTGCAGGGCAACTGGACGGGGAAGAAAGTCCGTGGTGGTCTTTGGTGCAGTGCTTGGAGTCCGCGGATTCCAGTCCGCGGATTTGGAGTCCGCGGATTCCAGGCGTTGCCGACTTGTGTAGGAAAGGTCCTGGGGAGCTTTTGCTGGCGGGGCTGGGGTCGTGCGGGGCAGACCGGGGCATTGGCAGTATGGGGGCCTCCACAGAGGGCGCAGCTGGCTGGAGTCGTCTTGTCCTTCGTGCACTCGAAAGAGCGGTGCTCTCCGGCGCACTTCAGACACCGTGGAGCTCTAAAGCACTTCACAGCAGTGTGGCCGAATCGTTGGCACCTGTAACATTGTACGGGAGTAGACTTTGGGTGAAGGCGCTCAACAGTGATGCGAAGGTGCCCGATGTGGGAGACTCCGAAGATATCCTCGGCGTTTTCGGTCTTGTTCAGGACAGTCAGATAGAGGGGAAGAGGTTTCCTTTCTGGGCCGGTCTTCATTTGGAGAACTTTGGTTACTTCAAAACCGAGTCCTTTGAGATCGTCTTGAATTTCGTTTGTTGGGTAAGACAAGGGGAGACCCCTAATGACAACCTTGAGAGGCCTTTTGCTGGGGAGGATGCGGCCGTGGAATTCCATTCTGTGGTCACGGAGATAGCTCTCGACGAGGTCGACGTCATCAGTGAGGGAGAGGTAGACCTTGAGATCAGGACCCGAGATTTTCCCTTGAATGGATCCTGCACAGAGCTTGTCGAGTTCAGCAAGTAGTTTAACTGGGTCGGGAGCACTGGCGATCGTGATGGGAGCCGGTCTGGATCTTGCTGTACTGGGGTTGGCAGTAGGAAGTGTGGGAGCTACACTTGCTTCGGTGTGATCGTCGTCTTTGGCACTGTTGCTGTCCACTTGAAGGGGAGAGAACCTGTTGCTTAAGGGCAGGTCAGTGGCTGGAGCGGGAAAAAGTGAAGGTTGGGGGGGGTTGATCGTCTCCTTTGGTGTCCATGGAAGCGGGAGAGGGGGCTCGGAGAGTTCCTGCATAAGCCTCAGCCTTGATTTCGGCAAGCTCCATAACGATCTTGTTGTGCCTTGCAGTCCAATTACTCTGGTCGGATCTATGAAGGCTGTCTAGTAGAGTTCCAGCATAATTGAGAATTGCCTCGAAATCAGCACGGTCTGTACATGCTTCTAGACCTTTTCTGGCTTCGTTGTAGTCGTATCCATGATTCTCGAGAACTTGATCGGCGGACAATCTCTTTTTGCCTGACGAGTCGCTCCGAGAGGAGGTCGTGGAAGCAGGGGAGCTGGGAGAAGCGGGGACGCTAGACCGGGGGACGGTTTCGCTGACGGGGAAAACCCCGCCGGCCCTGACAAGGGCCTCTACGCCGCCTTCTTCTTCCGCGGTGGTTGCTTGAACATCCGGTACGAACGAGCAGGAGAAAAACACGTCCGATCAGTTTGGACGCTCGACGTGGAATGAATGACACTGTGGACGACAAAGAACTTCTAAAATTATAATAGTTTCAGTGCCAATAAATACTGGTGGCAATTATCATTAATGTTAAAAATCATCATTTTGAATTCAGAGTTTCATGTGCGTGTTATACTACGAGCTGCCACGGCTGTTTTCAAAAATAGTCTTTAGAAAAGGAATAAAATAAGCTCATCTTTGTTCATTCTATTGAAATGTGATTTATTTCATCTAAAATGCTTGTAAATTGAACATCTTATGGACGTTTGATGATTTTCATTGATGATTTTCGCAAACAATGAATAAAAATGAAAATGCAGCAGAAATGTATCGTTCACTTTACGCTTTGGAAATGGAGAAGTATTATCTCACTAATACATTTTTAGTTACCATTTCTTAACAGGACGCACTGCTGTGCAGGACACCAGCAGACAGCAGCAGGCCCGTGTCCAGATTTTCATAAAGGGAGGGGTTTTAATCTTACCTGTGGGGGGGGATGAGGGGATTCAACCCCCCACAACCTTTAGTTTTACGACAAATTGTCGATCCCAGTATGGCGTTTATGCATCTGTAAGTACTGCTGACCCCCCCGCCCCCCACACTTCCCCTAGAAGGATAATTCTGTCTACACAAGTGACCAAAGTATTCCTTCATTTTACAGGTTTGCTTCAATTGAACCTTGTTTGTTTATTTTTAATTAAATCTGTTTACTATGTAGTTAATAGGAACAAGTATTAAAAACTTCACGAATTTTTTTATTATGTAGAATGAATATCAGATTTTATGTTTTGAAATATTGCTTAATACGTAATTACTCGTCAACTAAACAAGAACGAGCTTATTGTAGTTGCAAATTATATTACTAAACACAGTCACTAAGACATCTTCATAGCTGCAACATATGCCAAATTCATCATTACCTCTTTACAATAAGCAATATTAATGCTTTGTATTAGTAGATCATTCAGCGGTTCTACCAAGGAAATCGCTGGTTCTACCACCATAGTTTCCAAAATATTATTTCAGTCGGTAAAGCTTTAACAACTGTAAATTACATAACATTTGAATGTTTTGTAAAACTTTTTAAGTTAAAAAAAAAAGAAAAAGAAAGAAATGCAAGCGTTTAGGTCCAACTGAGTTGAATTAGAGAAAAAAATTACAGAATTACTGAGTTAAATCACAGAAACACTTCAGAGAGAAATAAAACAAAAAAACGCTAAACGTAGACTTTCACATTAAAGTTAATTTAAATCAATCGTTTTCATCACTTGACATATATTTTTTTTCCTAATGGGAATGGTTTAACCCCTAAAACCCTCCCCTTGGATACGGCTCTGGATAGCAGAGAAACTGAATTCGATCGTCTTCATGTTTTCAGAATGAGACACGTTCTCTGTAATGACAGGCCCTGGTTTAAGGCTCGACAATCTTGATGTCAGGCCAGGCCCATCATTAAGGGGGATCAGGTGAGGGGGATCAATTACCCCCAGGCTTAGGGTAAAAAATGTATATGCATGGAAATGGGCGTAGTTTTCCTGTTTTTGTCACAATTTACATTGAGTCCCCCTTGTCCCCCCTCCCCAAATAAAATTCGAAATGACGGGTCTGGTTTAAGGAACGGCGTCGTGAGATTCCAGTAACATATCGCTCAAATTTAACAGCAATACCAAATCCTACTTTCTTTCCCTAACAACATAAATTCGATGATAACTGAGCTTGAAACAACTGCAGAAAAACTGAGCATCCTACTATTAAGCATGAGCCTACTGTATTGGATTGAATTTTTTATTAAAACTGTGAGCTACATTTCTCTCTCTCTCACTCGTCCAAGTTTATTTCATTTCATAGTTTAAGTCCTACCCCGAACACTTTACTCAGATCCCTTACCCGCTGTGAAAACCGTATGTTCAGACGTTTTTGACGACTTTTATATTTTGAACAAATATTTGTCTGAGTTTCTTCTTTTAAAACAGGATTACAACAGAAAATTATGAATGTTAAAAAAAGGGATTAATGTAAAAATAAACTTTTTTTTTAGTACCAAAGTTAACGTACACACTTTGGGATTTGTTTAGTGAGTAGCTTCGCGTGATAATAAACGAAATTGGGAAAATATTTCCAAAACATGTTGAAATTGAATCACTTCCTAACATTTTATAAACAAACAATTAAAAAAAAGAAGAAAAAAATAGTAGTCAACACATCTCTAGTAGCCTCAGAGCAACAGTGGGATATCTTACTGTTATTCCTGGGATTAGATGTCTTACTGTTGCTCTGAGGCGAAGAAATAAATTAATCATTTATATGCACTCATCATTCTATACAATTGTACATTTTTAAAAATCCCCAAATCTGCATTCTTCCGGAAATTTCTTTTGCCATGAATTGAAATAACGTCCTTGGTTAAAAAAAGTTCGATATTTCTGAACATTAGTTTCTGACTAGTGGAGTAATTAGGAGCGAAGGAGAAGGGGTTGGAAAGGTATAAAGTGAGATAAAATATGTTAGAATACAAAGTGCACATCAAAACTATTCCTTTATAAATCTTCTACAATTATGTGTGTTCTAAACTTAAAATTATTGTTTTAAATTTTAAAGGATACAAAAAGGGTTGAATGCATTTAGTGTAAGAAAGGTCAAAGTGGATCCAAAGAAATTGAAACTGATATTAACTGAAAACTGAATTAGTCGTCGTTATCAGTCGCCAAATTTACGAACTCGTTCGGTCACGCAGAAGACTAATACTGAAATTCAATGAGAACAGATACTCCATTCTTTTACGAATGAAAGTAGAAATTTCGCAATCAGCGATACGAAACTAAATCGGGCCCTCAAATAGTGTTTCCAATGCAAGTTTGTTGCCTCAGGTAGATACTATATATAGTTGATTAACTCTCCTCATTGTAGAAGAAAATTTGTTTTCAAATGGTAAAAGAAAAAGTCTATGACTACCAGTCAAAAAGAAACATTTAATGTTATAATTTATAATGGATCATTCTTCCGCCATCTCTGCAATACATATCTACTACAGCTAACATCTAGTAAATGTACTTCCGTTCTGCAAGAACGGATGAGTACATTGATCACCTCAATAGACATGATTAATCGGTCATGACCGTGAAAAAAACTCTAAACTTATAAGGAAAGTAAAAAGTGGAATTACAGCAAATCATTTATTGTAACTACAACGGATCAATGTTTAACTTAATGCAAAAAGTTTTTGAATGCTTTATTTTTTGAAAGTGTAAGAGAACTTATAAGTCACGGTGTAAAGTGCTGATGGTATGCACAGAGATTTTTTTTGAGCAATCACGATTGCTTATTGCTTTCATTTGACTGTTTTGATGCGCTATGATTTTATTTTCCCACCAGCACCCGCTGCAGCATCACCGTCAACCGGCTCCTCATGGTGCTGCTCCTATAGCAAAAGCCGTCTCCAGGTTGCATCCATATCCTAGACACACACACACACACATACATACAGACACCTATACATACACACACAACTGCCGACACATTCATGCCTGCACACAGACACAAACACACATGCCTACACACACATACAAATCTACACACAAACACACAAACACACACGCCTACATACGCACACACACTCGTGATTACAAGAAACATAATTTGTCGTAAATTAATTCAAAATGACAAAATTCAAATTAATTTTTTTATTTATTTTTATTTTTAATAAAATTCCCTATAACTCCTTCCGATCCTAAGTTGTAAAATGTATGTTTTGCGAAGTTTTGAACCATTAATATATATGATACTAGCAAAAATACCCGGCGTTGCCCGGGTCAGTAATAATTATTAGAAAAAATCGTTACTTGCTTTTGTTTTCTGTTTTAAGTGAAAGAATTTAAAACACATCTTTTTGACGTGATTAAAAATCGAGTTTCTTCCTTACCCATAAAACCAAAATAGCAATAAATATAAAGAACAAAGTAGTATTGATTTAGAAACGAAAGCACTATATTTAAGCATATACAAATTTAAAAAACATGAAATTAATCTTCTCATGTTTAAAAAGATTAATCTGTTGATACTTTTTTTTAACATGGAGTCTAAAACCTTCTCTGTATGGCTAATGAAGTACGAAGTGATTAAAAAAAAGTAGCTGCGCTCGTAATCCCCTTATACTTGCTTTAGTTATTTCGGGAAATTTTAATCATTGTGGCTCTTGGTGCGATTTTACCGAATTCGCGAAAGTCGTTTCGGGGTACCTTCGATGATGCTCCCCCATTCTTTCCTTACTTTGTAAAACGATATGATATTAATTTTCGTTACAGAGATATCGTCGCCAGATGCTGAGATATTTTTGGTCACCATAAAATGGCGCTAAATGGTTTCATCCGAAATGTTACCAAAATAAGTAATAAAATTTGGTGATTGTTTGAAATTGTGCAAATGGAAAATTAATGGAAGTTTTTGTGCTGTTTATGGATTTGCCTAATTTAGTTGCTGGATTATTTAACACAGTAAAAAAAGTCTTTTGAAACTTCTTTGGTTGGCGATATTTTGTTTACATGGTGAAAGCTGAGAAACATTATGACGTAGTTTTCGGATTCAAAAACAGCAACGTTGAAAAAACTGCAAAATGCATCAGCTACGGAAATGTTTCTGCAAAAATTTTGGCGATCTGCTGGTTGTTTGGATAATGAGTAAGTGTTCAATCAGCATAAATAATAATAAAAACCATTAATTACATTAAAGTTCCGTTTAAATGGAAAATCATCAGCCAAATCATGTATTATTTGCCAATCTTGTGCAAAAATCTTACTTCAAGATTTGACTTGAAAAAAGCCTTGAACAATCACGAAAAGCAAAGAAAGTCAACAATACAACAATTGTCGCTATCGACAGGGAGTTGAGATGATACACTAAATACTGTATTGAGTTGAGGAAAGCCTTCGAACATGGATCTAAAAAGCTCATAACACGCTTTTTATTCTACTTAGAAATTTTGAACAGGTGCCATCTTCAGCAGAAAAATCAGAGCTTTCGATGGACATATAATGTAAATATGTGCAAGCATTTTTTCATCCCAATATTAGAGAATTTATACAAAACTTGTGTTTTATTGCCCCCCTAAGGGGGTTTTGCCCCCCATAACGGGACGAAAACTACCCTATGTGTTATTCTGATGCATAAGCTATATTATTGTAAAGTTTCATCAAAATCCGTTCAGTAGTTTTTGCGTGAAAGAGTAACAAACATCCATACATTCATACATCCATACAGACAAACTTTCGCATATATAATATTAGTAAGATTCTGACCTTTTCCTAATAATTATAGCTAAAGCAAGGATTCCAACTCCGGATGGAGGGGGGGGGGAGAGGGTATGACTTGTGGCTGAGACTACATTATTGAAAATTTTGTAGATGTTTCAAAATGATTTTAGTCTCAGTATCGGAAAATAGCACTACTGGGGGGATGCCGAGTAAAATGGTGAGAGGGGGGGGGGAGGGTGGTACTTTGCGCCATCACTCTTAGGAACCGTCCATAGATTTACTGTCAGCATATTTGTTCTGTTATGTGTAGAAAATCAGTTGTCCATCTCGATGAGTAAATATTTCAGCACGGTATTTTTAGTTATTTTATTAAAGCGGGACGGAGGGGGGGGGGGGGGTGTCGCTCTGTTTATGCCATTCACATTTTTACAAAGGGTGCTTTAAAAAGATAAAAGTCACATTTTGGGGGGATGGCATTTTTGAGGGCTGGGGTGCTTCGTAATATTTGGGGATGTGATTGGGTTCGCTGTTGGAGGGTGGGGGGAGCGCAGCCATAGCTAAAACATCTGCATTTTTCAAAATCTATCAGCCACCTAGGAAATTAAATTTTCCAGTAATTAATTTCAACAACTACATCTACAGCTAAAACAGGGATGCCAAGGGGGAGGGGGGGCTTGGTCGGGACGCAGATTAATCCATCAAAACTTTTACAGGTTTTTAAAAATATTAAAGTGCCATTGGGAAATTTTTTTGGGTGCGGTGGGGCTCCATAAAATTTGGGGGAGGGGGGTAGTGGGAGGGGGCACCTGTATGTTGTATGGCTTATCTATTAATTTTTGCTTGATGTAGTTTATACATGTAAATTTTAAACTTTCGGTGTCAATTGGTAAAATAGATGTTTTGGTGTATAAATAATAATTTAAGAGACTTTAAATTGATTGCGACTAAGTCTTCCGAAGAAGTTCTTACTTTTCTTCTTCTTCAAAAAAAAAAAAAAAAAAAAAAAGGAACGAAAAAAATAAGAAACAATGAACAGACTTAAAACATACCTATTTGAAAATTTCACCTGCATTAGTCACAAGCATGATTGGAGTGAACCTTACGAGTCAATTCTTCGCATTTAATACAAGATATTTTGGTTTCTTGGGATTGACCACCTGTTAGATTAGGCCTCCAGTTGCAGATGGCGTTGCAAAAAAACCTAGCAAGAGAGGTTTCTAGATTTATTTCAAGAAATAAATGTAGTTTCTCAACAAATGAAAAACAGCAGCTGTTGGCAGGTTCGCAACGACAGAGAAAATGCTTGAAAATGAAGCTACTGAAGTTCGGGTTCTTGCCAGTGGAATATTAGTATAGTGCAATTAGACATAAACCTCAACATCCAAAGTAAAAGTTTTCCGTCAACTCCAAATTGTTGTATACTGTCCAAATATTGTTTGGTAAAAAGTTACACCGTTTTCAGCGTCGGGTTTTGGGGGGAGGGGGGGAAGAGGTTGGTAAATTAGTAGTTTTTATCAGTTTTTTTGGAAATATTTACAAAACTATGGGGTTTAGCGCAAAAAGTGCAATATGCAAAATAATCTACACTAAATTACGAACAAAATGGTCCTAAGCATTATTTTGTTAAGTGAACGGTTCCAGAGTTACGGCGGGTGTAAAAGTAGAAAATTTTCAGATTTTTTTGGAAAATGAAATTCTAACTACTACGTAAACAGAAATAACTAAACAATTTTATTAAAAAGTAATATTGTATAGTCGTATTCTAGTCTAAAAGAAGCTAAGAGGCATTACATGGGATCCCACTAGGCTCGGCCTACCCTCATCGAGTTTCCTAAAATTGTTACCATAGATGAAGAGCAAAAGTTGTAAAACGTGAAAGTAAGAATTTCTACCCCTTTCTAGAAACGTAGAAATACTGGGAACGGGAAAGGTTTACGGCAATTTGCGTGAACTGTGATAAAGCACTTGAAGTTAGACTATTAGCTTTAAAAAAGACTGAGAACAAAACATTCAGAGATACACTTGAAAAGAAAGTTAGCTGTTCAGTCTCTAGCCTCTATTACCAAGTCTATGACAATTAACAACACCACTGTATGTGTGAACCCTAATACCAGGGGTGTTTTTGATCCGAAATTTTAGAAATTTCCGAAAATTTTGGGTTAACAACACATTTTAAAACGGAAAAATTATTTTAAAAAATTAAAAAAACTTTTAAAATAATTTTTATTAATGATTTAAATAATTTTTGTATGCATCTTTGAAGAGTTTACTGGGGAGGGGGAAGGATCGAGCTTCCTCATAGTTTCAGAAAATTTCACATTGCCTTCAGAAAATTTTAATTGAGTCCACGTGCGCCCCTGCCTAATACTCTCTTACATCGGATTGTGTGCACTGCATGAAAATATGAGAGATTGTAGGAAATACTGTCGAACCCACTTAAGTGAATAGCCATTTTGCCACGAGAAAATATTTTAATAAGCGGGATATTCCGAAAACCTGGATAAAAATAACACATTATATTGGTTTGGTACATTGAAAATGTATTATATTAAGCGAGATATTCTTTTAACCGACGTTCTAATAAGCGGGCTCAACTGTATTTTAATTTGAATTATGTGCATATCCTCCATCCTTGTTCGACGAATCTGGCTTGATAAGGATGGGGAGCAAATCTTCAATGGTGTCTGTTTTGGTTCCAGATTCAAATGAATCATCGGTCACCCCAGATTTAGAAAAAGTGTCCTACATCATTGATGATGATCACCTTCTTCATTGTGTTTTCTGAGGTTTCCCAGCTACTTTCAGACAGATTTGCGAGCAATACATAAATTACGTAATTGCTCATTATAGGCCAGCAACTTGTTTTTGATGAATACGAGCAAGGAACCACAAAAGATGAAGAACAATTACGTAGATCACATTCTACGACTAACATTGAATTCAAAGTTGAAGACTCAATCGATGCAACTATCAACCAAAGTGAATTTCTAGCTAAGACTAAGAACAAAATGGGCCTTATTTCTCTCCTGACAATGTACTTGCAAAGAGAAGGTTGCACAGTTCATCAAGCATCAGGTGATGCTGTCTTATTAATAGTTTTAACAGCGATTAATAAAGCTAAGAATGGAGTTGAAGCTTGTGTGATCGGTGATGACATGGACTTACTATTCTTGTTGAATGTTCACACACCATCAGAAAACAAATTGAAAATGGTTGTACCAAAGAAAGGCAATCAGCAGGAGAAGGTATGCACTGTTTCGACATTCAGCGAAGCATTGGAGATATGAAGGGTGTACTCTTTGCAATATACGCCTTCACAGGATGTGACAATGTACCATCTTTCTACAAGAAGGGAAACATTTCACCGTATAGGAAAGCGTAAGCCAACAACGCTCTTCGTACGAAGCTTCTAAGTCTTTAATGATTCCAAAGCTGACCCCAGTGCAGTGGCTGACGCAGGGAAGTATTTCTTTCTTGCGATGTTTAGAGCAAATAATACTGAAGATCTATATAGCTTTCGCTAGCAGTGTTACTTGCAGGCTATTGCAAAGCAGCCCATACATTCATTGTTCAAGTTGGCTTACCCCCACTTCAGCAGCAACCAGGCAGCATTCATATAGACCCTATAGAACCTATTACCAGGTTCAGCAACGGCTGGATGAGAAAAAGAATTTACCTCCAGTGGGAGTGGAAGAAGATTAGTGAATACCTGAGACCAATTATAACAATGCGTTCTCCAGCTCCCTGGGAATGGGAACTTTCCCAGGGAACTTTCCCTCGGAACTTTCCCTCATAATGCGCGTTTGCAAAGCCGAATGCTTCCGTAGCTGCGAGTGCAGAAGTAGTGGTCTAAACTGCTCAAGTATGTGCAGCAATTGCTCAGGTCTAAGAAGTAATAACAGGGGCACTAATATCATAGACGAAGATCTAGAAGAGGACGGTGGTATGCTTGAAGAGGACTGAATACTGGTGAATAATTTACATCACAATCTGTCGCATTCAACGTTCTACATTTTTATTAAACATTAGTATTGAACTGAGTTTACGAACGTCAAAAATATACAACAATAAAATATGGTTGTAATATACAGGCAAATATGCCTATTTTCTACAGAAAAAACTTCAAAAGCTGCACTTATAAAAATGTCATAATTAAAAATGATATAGCAATAAATCATAATTGTTATGAATTTTTATAATTTAAAAAATCATCTATGTTTAAAATATATTCATTTTTATTGCGGCATTGTCTAGAGAAAGTTATGTTTCTCCATGCTGCAGATTTATATAGCCACGGTACATGAATGCTTCTTTTCCCTTAAAAGTAGAGCCCCTTGAGTAGGTGGTGAGGTTGTCGTTCCTTCAAAGGTTTATCGCAAACATACCACCGGCCCTATAGATCGCAATTTGCTTTTACAAAACACTCCTCATACAAAAAATTAGTTTTCTAAGTGATAATGAATATTTTTTCCGAAAAATCTAAAAAAAATATGAAAATTTTCTATTTTTCACCTGCCGTAACTCTGCAACCATTCACTTAACAAAATAATGTTTAGGACCATTTTGTTCGAAATTCAGTGTAGATTATTTTGTATATTGCACTTTTCGTGCTAAATGCCATAGTTTTCTAAATATTTCGGAAAAACTGATAAAAACTACTAATTTACCAACTTCTCCCCCCCTCCCCCCAAAACCCGACGCTGAAAACGGTGTAACTTTTTACCAGGGAGGTTAAAGGGGAGGAGATAAATCTTTACTATGTAGAAGTGGCAACGATCGTTCACTTTTTCCAGAGGGCGCTGTATGTGCACCGCTCCCGACAATCGCAGCAGATCAAGGTAAATGATGCTAAGTTTCTCATTTTTTTTAGAGGCAGCTATTAAAGCAAAAACAGAAAAATACTACTGAAAATTGGTTGTAGTAAGGGGCTAATATAGTGGACGATGTACGGCTTTCGTCCACAGGAAGTTTGCACAGTATTTTGATGGAAAAATTAATTTTATTTTTCATCACCAACTTGCCGAATTCGTCTGCTATTAATATTGCGCTGTGCGATGTTTTATTTCTTACGAGTTGGAATTTTTCTATTCCTGTAAATAATTGACAAAATGAGAATGTAGTACAATTATTTACGTAAATACATTTTTTTTTTAAATTATTTGTAAATTTCGTGACATGTTTCGAGAACTAATTAAAGCGAAATAATTTTTTGCTTTTACGACCTTTAACAGATAAAAATAAATGTTAATGTTCTATTTACTTAACTTCAAGCTGATATTGATTATAAAAATTTTATTCATGTATTTACTCACTGCTTAGACATAATTATTATCATTGCTTTTTATTATTATTGCATTTATTTCGACAACCAAATCGAAAAAAAAAAAAATCGGAAAACCTTTTTCATTTAAAAAATACATGTACAATAAGAGTAAATCTTAATTTTTGAAAACTTGATTAATTTCAACCGAAAATCCCACAAATATCTCAAAAAAGCGTTCCAAGGTATAATTTTTTTAATGAATAAGGTTTCTCGATTTTTTTCCATTGGGGAAGGGGCTTTCTCCCCACCCCCCTCCCCCCAAAACCCGACGCTGAAAACGGTGTAACTTTTTACCAAACAATATGTGGACTGTATAGAACAATTTGGAGATGAAGGGAAACTTTTACTTTGGATGTTGAGGTTAGGCCTTTTTTTGGTCTATTTGCACCGTACTATATCTACTCGAAAATATAAGGTTTTTTTAAGTGACTGGGGTTGATTAGCACTCTTCGCGGGTTCTCACATAAAAAAGTATGGTTACTAAGCACTCTTCGCGGGTACTCACATAAAAAGTATGTTTTTAAATGTATGACTGCAATTTGTTTTCATCTGTTTTATAACTTCTTTATTAAATACTAGAAAGTGATTCAATTAAAACATGTTTTGGGAATATTTTCCCGATTTTGTTAACTATGACGCGAAATTATTCACGAAACAAACAGAGGAAGAAAACCCAAAGCGTGTAACATTAACTTTTTGCTTGTAAAATAAAAAAAAGTTTATGTCTCAGTAATCACATGCTCAATTAGAAGGAAGATCAATTTTTCTGCATTTGTTTCAAGCTGAGTTTCTATCACACCTATGTTGCTTGGAAAAAAGGTGGGATCTGATATTGCAGTTAAACTTGAGCGATATGTAATCGGATCTCGAAAGTCCTCAGTGTCGTCCAACCATTATAGAGGCAGTTTTCAAGCATTTTAGGAGAAATTACTCACATTTTAATATTGAGAACAAAGATGAGCATATTTTCTTCCCTTTCTAAAGATTGTTTTTAAAAACAACCGTGGCAGTTTGTAGTATAACACACACATGAAACTAAAAATTCAAAATGATGATTTTTAACATTAACGGCAATTGCCACCAGTATTTATTGCCACTGAAAACAATTAAGAGTTAGAAAGTTCAGTCTTTTGCGTAAAAAAGCCTATCCAGTTGTCACTTGTCATGATGATCCCTTCCGAAAGGAAAGGAGAATTTTCAAAGTAGAGGTAAATGGTATTGGGATGGAAGTTTCAGTTCATTTGGATGAACTGGTTCGTTCATACATGAGAACCTATCTGAAACGATACTGTTGGGACCTAAAAAATATTATTATACACAGGTTATAGTTATTGACAGTTTGATTATTTATGCTGACATACAGATACAGATACAGATCATAGATAAAATGAGCCAGAGCGAAGCTCTTTTACTCAGTATGAAGGATGAGACGTGACGGAGTTGACATGAGTGAGGTCCAGAGGGGGGGGGGAGGATAATAAAGAAGGAGTCGTTTCAGGGCCACTCTATTTACATATATACATCATGTGTTAAATGCAGTGTGTAATGGATAAAATGAGTTGGATAATCATAGGTACCGAATAAATAAGAAATACTTGGATAAAATTATATACATGAAGTTGAGTAATACATGAAAATGAGTATTATACATTATTTACAATGAACGATGCCATGACATGGAGAGAACAAACTGTCAGACCAAACCTGGCAGTTTGTAGTAACACTCACGAGGGAGAGCTAGTGACCGAGGTCACTAGCTATACTAGGGTTGCTAGTCCTAGTATAGGAGACTAATGAAGTGTGTATGGAATGAACATAGAGTTCGACGGAAGATTTTTTCCGCCAGAGTTGAAGTTCTTCAACACCTGCTCATGAATTAGTGGGTTGGTGGGTTCGAGCTTCGAGAAAAAATGTGATGATAAAGTCAATAATGTAATTGACTCCGGAGTCATTGTGAAGGGTAGCGTTTGAAACGTACCAAGGAGCTGCTGACATTTTGCTGGGTTGCTGGGATCAATGACACATATCGTTACAGACAGGTTTATTGTTATTGACAGTATTGTTATGCACATTGCACAGGCTTCACTGAATTAGTTCTCTCAGCAATGTGAACTAGTTCAAATGAACGTTTTGTTGTTGTTGCGAAAATTTAGTAACAATCTCATTTCAGCGGGGCAGTGTTGTCAGATAGGCAGGTTTTAGCACACAATTTTGTTTGGGTTGTTTGTTAAGGACGCGGCGGATAAATTTTACTATTAGCGGCTCAGCGAAAATTTCAGCTGATTGAGTTTTCGCGTAATTATTCAGTAAACTTTTTTTTTTTTTTTCATTTTTCGAGGGAGTTAGATGACATTGACTTCACTTAAAAAAAGGTTAGGTCATTTCGTTTCTCTTTAATCGTTTACAAAGTAATTTCAATGACTGTCACTCAACGCACATTGAAGGTTTATAAATCCTTCTGCCGACAAAATCTGATTTTTTCGGTTTAATTTTTGAAACTAATAACTCTGAGTAATGCATACGTATATTATATATACGTCCGCAACTCTTTGCATCCAACGGTCATATTTTACACCCATTACATTTATGTTGCTTTTTAATAATATTTTCCTTCCATTTCATTCTGCCCTTACTGTCAGCAGATGGCGCTGTTTCACTTACAAGCCATTTGGAGAGAGAGTGATGGATATTCATTCTCTCATTTATTGTCAAGCGCGTTGTTTTGTACTCTCAGCATACAACAACGATGCCAGATGCATGTTTTTTTTTTTTCTACTACTATTCCATTCTTCTTTTGACGCTACATGGATAGCTCCCGCTTAAATGCTAAACCAAACCTTTTAAAGAGATACTCTTGTTTTCTTTTCTTCCTATAATAAAGCTTAAAGTTTGTGTCTCTGGATGTTTCGATGTCTGGAAGTTGGGAGGTTTGCATGTCTGTTACGCGCACTGCGCCTAAACCGTTCGGCCGATTTTCATGAAATCGACCGAAATTCCACACAATTAGTTCGTAGCATATAAAGAGCACCTCTAAGCAATTTTTCAAAAGTTCGATTTTGTTCTTTTTGTACTCCAATTTTAAGCTTATTCTTCACATAAATTTAATAAAACAGGAGATAAATACTACATTCACAGTTTTAAATTTTAGAACATTCGAAAGCTTGAAATTATATGCTTAAGAAGAAGTCCGGACGAAGTTTCTTCGAGCATTAGGAAAGCTGTAGGAATCGTTTAGAGAAAACTAGCATCCAAGGCTCATCTTCAGCAAGTCAAACGATTCTAAATAATAAAGCTCGAGAATAAAAATCAAAAATTAAAGATGAATCGAAATTATTTTCGATGCGGGGATTTAATTTGTATGTTAAAATCTGTATGCTCGAATACGCTACCTTGTGGTGATTAACAAAATGCCGATAAAGGTACAACGTTGCGTTCCACGTGTACCATTTTGAGCAAAACAAGCAGTTTGTTACGTGTATTTTTTTTTTTTTTTTTTAATTATTATTATTTGCGGGATCATCATTTGGAATCGTCATCCGCAACAGCGTTACATCGAAAATATCTGCTAAAGAACTGTGAGCACAAAGTTTATTTATCTCGTTCTTGGTGAATTTTAATAAATATCAGTTTTTCATTTCGATGAAAAAAGCGGACTTAAGAACATTGGCTGGATACTGGGGCCATGTCGAAAAATTACTGCTTTTACCTTAATCTTCTTCAGTAGCGTAACTATGGGGTCTAGCGCCCCTGGCGAACTAAAGAAATTACGCCCCTCCCCCAGGTCATCGGAAGTCATTGCAGGGTTGTTTGGTTTAAACCACGTTGGTTTAAACCATGATTTAAACCATGGTTTAAACCAATTGGTTTTTTTAAAAAAAACCATGCGGTTTTTTTAAAAAATGTTTTTTTTTAAGCTAAAAAAAAATCCATTTTGATTTTCCCACACATATTGAAAAATGTGAAATTCCATTTATGCTAATTTCCTAGCTAAGTTGCAGAGATAAATACTAAAATTGCAAAGTTGCTTCTTCAAAATGTATTACAAGCTTTAATCGAAAAAAAAATATTAATATATTTTTTATTTCATATATGTGCCATAAAGCAGATTTCAGTCAACTTCCATCATTATGCTTAATTTGCATGATTAGTTAAGATTTACTGAGGATTGAATCTTTTATTGTAGATGCAATCCATTATATTGCTCACTCCTGTTGCAGGAGTGTGACATTTTTGCCCATTTATTTGCACTTTCCTGGAATTTTAACTCTGACTTGTAAGGTTGACCAAAGACGGTTGCATTGCATTTTTCAAATTCTTTTTCCTGGCTTTTCCACCACTCAGTCACTGTTGCAGAAGATATAACGTTTTTGGCAAAAAAATTTTCTTGAAATAGAATTTGCTACACATTTATTTGTTCTAAAGAGTTTGCATTTAATATTTTTTAAACTTCAGTGCTGGATGCAACATGTATGCCAGTAAATAAGCTATAATTTAAGCTATGTTACACCAATTTTTGTATTTTTGATTTGGTTTGTTTTAGCGATAGTCGATATCTTTTCCAAGTCTTTCCAAAATAAGAACGGAGTCGAATATAGAGCAGCACTTTTTTTTTTAACTTTGTCAGTACAACAGCAATCAATTTTTTGACTGTTCAATGATGTACTGTTGTACATTTTGCTTTACTTCAATATTTGCGACATTGTGTATATAAAAATCAGCATTATGTAAGACCAAAAAGAAAAAACATGAAAATTGTTCTTTTGAAAAGATTATGCTTAAAAATATAACTTTTACTTTATTCAATAATTATTCATATTATGTTGGTTTTATAAAGTTTTTTTCTTGGATCTTCATTATATTATATCTTATCCCGCATCACAACCACTTCTTGAAGTATTTCGTTTTATAAAGGGTCTATATATACATGCATACTAATATGTTAATCAAGTCAAACATTTCAATCAATATTTCCCCGCAGAAAGCTATTTTAATTATTTAATTTAGTTACAAGATTTTGTTCTTATCTCTTTAATTAATCAAGAAATTAGGTATAATATGACTATTGGACTATTGAGTAACTAAATTATATGGAACCTTAATTACCTTCCGAAAATTAATTGTTTTTCTCGGAAATAGTATTTAAACCAAAAAACTCGGTTTAAACCAAAAACACCTGGTTTAAACCAAAAAAACCGTTTTTTTTTTTTTGAAAAAAAAACCGGTTTTTTTTTCCAACCGTCAGTCATTGTGCCCTTCCAAAAAAATTTTTTTTTTTTTTTTGTAACAGTTTGATTAATTGATTCGACGAATAGGAGGCATCATTGTAATTTTTTTTTCTTATTTTCTTTTTTAGAATTGTTTTCAATGATGACCTGTGATCCTTCTCAGTAGATTATATATGCCCCCTCTAGTTCTTTTTCTTGAGAGTCTTTTCTTAATTGTTTAAAAGAATTTTTCAAGTTCTATAACCAAAAAAATGTCTTCTTTTTTGAGCAATCACGATTGCTTATTGTTCTCACTTGACTGTTTTAATGTACTTTGATTTTATTTTCCCACCGCCACCTTCTGCAGCATCACCGTCGACCGGGTCCTCACGATGCTGCTCCTATAGCGAAAGCCGTCTCCAGGTTGCATCCATGTCCTACACACACACGCACACATACACACACGTATACCTACCGACATCTACACATACACACACACACAAAAACATACACACAACTACTCACACATTCATACATACAGACACCTACACATACTCACACACGCATACATACACACACACAAAAACATACACACACACATACACACAACTTCCCACACATTCATGCCTGCACACAGACACAAATACATATGCCTACATACACATACCCCCCCCCCCACCACACACATTCATACACACAACTACTGACACACTTATGCCTCCACACAGACACAAACACACATGCCTACACACACAGACACATACCCCTACACACAACACACATACACCCCCCCCCCCCACACACAAACACACAAGCCTGCATACACACACTCGCGAATGCGAAAAACATAATTTGAATTCAAAGCGTCAAAATTAAAATCATTTTTTTTTAATCAGTCGAAAAGCCGCTCCCCTGGCTGCTGCGCCGCTGACGAGAGCCACTTCTGCCAACCCCTAGTTACGATACTGACCTTATCTATACATATCTTCTATACATATAATAAAATAAGATGTTTGTGTGTGTGTGTGTGTGTGGCGCGCTTCCCGGGAAAACTGTAAGGCCTAGAAAGATGAAATTTAGTATACAGGTGCAGTTTTTGCCGAAGATGTGCACCTCGGGCTTCGATTTTTGATATTTTAATTAGAAAAAAAGTTATTTAATATTTTATGTGTTTTTTTGCACTTTTTAGTACTTTTTACCACACAGACCCCGAACCAATCGCTCCACGCAAATATGTTTCCTACCATAGTGTAGGAAATTTAATTTTAAATATGATGAATGAAAAAAGTTTGAAGATAGAGCAATTTTTGTATTTTTTATGAATTTTTGAAAAAACCTTTAATTTGCATTTTTTCTGGGTTTTATTTTTTTCTAATATCATCCTGCGAGAAGTATCAAAGCCTCATATCTGAAATTTAAGTTGGTAATAGTAAAAACATTTTGCCCTCTTTAAAAGAAAAAAGTTCTTGAAAATACGCAATAGTTTTTTTTTTACAATTTTTTTAATGCTGAACACATTATGTCTTTCCACGCATCAGTCGAAGAAAGCGTTCTTCAATCTTTTATGCCTCTGACATCAGTACTTGGATTTCGATTCGATATTTACGATGGAATCTTAATCGCAAACAATGTTAATCTTTTTTTTTTACTATATAGCTTACTTCTACATTTTATTACGTGTTGACCACGTGTTTTTCCGGCAGTGCTTGATTTTTTTTTGTTCCTTTTTATTGTTTTATTTGGAGATTGCATTTATTTCTTTTTCCATCCCCCCCTCCCCAGCTGGACGTTTTGCTGTATCTATATTACGTTACATTTCATAGTTGTGCACATATAATTCAATAAAAAACAGCGAGATTTTTTTTTTCTTTGTTAAACGCTTCTTGCACACTACGGGGAATTTTGGAGATAACTTTTATTTTTTTTTTTTGCTCTGCTTAAATAAAAGCGGTTTTTGAGTGATCTTTTTGTTTTTATTAGGAAATGGCCAGGGGGGGTTAAATAAATAGAGATGGATAAGAAAATTTAGAGATAGATCGTAAAGGTAGATAGCCGCCGAAAGAGGCAATCTTGGCGTAAAAATGTGAATGGCACAAAAAAGGATAGAGATGGATTGATTAATACTCCTGCCAAATTTATTTTAGCAGGCGCCGAAGGCGGCAAACTTGAAGTGAAAAGGTAAATGAAAAGTTAGCCAAACAGCCGCCGAAGATGGCTGCATGCATAGAAAGGCGAATTGCGTAAAAAGGCGAACCAGCTGGTCGCCGCAGGCGGCTAGTTCCAAATAATTGATTGAAATAACCTTATTACTAAAGCATCTAACCGAAATGGACAGTATGTATTCTTGAAAATATTTATCGCAGAACGGAAGGAAAAATTCAGAAAGAACGTTAAGAAATTGAACAATAAAAAGTAAAAGCTTGGAATTTTTATCGCTAAAATTAGGCTTCAACTTTATTCATTGCTCTGCAAAAGTTGTCTCTATCGGTGGAAAAGTTTCGCCAAAAATTTGTTTAGGGTTATTGTTTTAGTTTTGTGTGAAAGAATAATGTATCTTAACGAGATTTCGCTCATCAGTTAAATCATTTTCATGACGAATGAATTAAATGCACCTTGAATATTTAAAACAAAACTGTCACTACATATCCATGAGCATTTTGTAGAAAGATGATTCACGCAGCATAGCATGAAAAAATTAAATAATTTAGTTGAGAAACAGAAACATATAAAACAGCGAGAATTAAAATAAACCGATTCGAACAGTCTAACGGTCTCGTATGTGGACAATGTGACAAAAATGTAATAAAGTGCCGGAAATGTCGTGAAACAGGACATAATAAGTATTAATTTTTATTAAAAACAGAACAAAATGAAAATGTCGTTTGAATTGAACAAAGAATTTATAAATATCGAATTCAACATCGTGAAAATGGCTGCTTGAAAGCAACTGACTGTGTGTTTTGCATTAATTTCTTACTTTTGTAATACTTTTTGATTTCTCATCACTTTCTACATGGGTCAGAATAACTAAAAGACTTTAAAAAATCATTTCAAAAGAATGAAAAAAAATCATACATGCGAACAAAAATTTCTGTCATTTACTAAGCTTAGAAGCAATTTATATGTTGCGGCGTGTTTGTTTTACCTTTTTCATCCGCCTTTAGACGGCGACTGCAGTGCCCCTTATATTTTGTTGGAGTTGCGAATTATTTTCGATGCAGAGATTAAGTTTGCATGTTACCATGGTTACGTCTTTTCCTCCCTTTGATTTGTTTCGTTATTATTATAACTAGCGTTCTCCCAGTGGTCGAAATTCGACCATATCCATAAATAAATGTTTGAGAAAATTTTTATGAATTTAACCATTTCAAACACTTTTATTTCTATTCTTACTCATGTTTACTGCATGACGGGAAGCATACAATTTTTATATGTACACACAATACCAAAGAGTAATAATTTATTCCAATTTTGCTTTTCGTCTGTTAGCTCAAGATAAATGGATGAAAGGGAATATTTCGGTAATGGGGTCGTTTCTGAAATTTAAAACGCATTTTCTTCTGAAAGAGCATGCTTAAAAACATAAGTTTTAAACACTTTTTAAATGATAAAAAAAAAATGTTTTTTTAACAATTCTTTTAATCGCTCCTCAGATTGAAATTCATTTTTTACGCTTCCGCACATGGCATCAAAAGCGATGAAATGTTATTCACTGATGTCATTAGCGCAATGCGCCAATTATCATAACTTGGAAACGCGGTTGACAGCAAAGCCTAAACATTAAGTGCGGCAATGGAGTAGCGTGCCAAAGTACGTAACTTGTAACGTAGTAAAGACCGAACTTTATTTTCAAAATCGAACATTTAAAAAAAGTAATGATAAATAACTGTCGGGAAAATAAAAGTTTTTTATGGCTCGACGTTTTTCGTTTTGCTTATTCTATCAATTTCAGTGACTAAAAGTAGTTCTTTTAACTGAAGAAAACAACCCCATTGAGAAATTGTTGTGAACGTCAAATCCTTGGCTTGAATAATTTTATTTTGGATACCATGTTGCTTTGTGCTAACCCTATGCAAGTAGATATTTCCCTACTCTTTGTTTACGCATGCAATGGAAAAATATTTTTCGCGCTGGCATTGGAAACAAAAACTTTGACGCCAATGGATAAAAGTCGCCAATTATTCAATTTTCGAAATCTTCCCGTATGAAATGAAGCATCAAAACTCAGTTTATACGTAAAATTTCTGTGTGAACAATATTACTTATAAAACGTCTACTATTACTGAGTAAGTTGCCCTTCTTCGTCATTAGACTATAAATTTCCAAGCATCAAATTAACGAACTCTACTCGGGGCGACATATAACTGTCCATTCTAAAACACTGGACGTTGCAATTGTACAGTTTAAAAAAAAAGGTTATCTTTGAGATTTCTTTATGGTTAAGGGCGGTGCATAACTGATGTCAAACTTTTCAACATTTTCGACACTCTCCCCCCCCCCCCCCCCCTTATCAAACTCTCGCACTTCACCATACCTCCTCCTCCCTTCTGTCACATGTCACGCTGTTTTTATAAACGTTCCTATTAAAAAAATTACATTCTCCTCATTGTATGTCCCTCTTGTCATTTCTTTGCTTTCCCTTGCCACAAACTTAGTATTTCGTGAACACCAACTTAAAAAGCGGGACGTCATTCGTAGACAGCCCCTGTTTTGTGGTAACCGTTTTCAAATTTATACTTCTTTATCGACATCTTCCCAAATGAAATGGTTCCCACCCTGACCCGTAACTGTTAAAGGGGCGTCTGAACTATTAACCTTTTTCTTGCTGTTGTACGTATTGTACAGCGGCATCCTCGTGAATGATCATCCTAACGAAGGTCACTCACTTTTCATGTAGTGCAATTTTTGCCGTCATACGAGCTATTTAGTGAATCATGAGTGTTATTTCAATTCAGTTCTCCATTTCTTCGGAAAGTGATTCTCATGAGTGACATACACTTGATACTGCAATAATTAAATGATGAATCTTTTAAGATTTATACGTGCACACTGAGTCTATACACTGGTGGAAGTTTATTTATATTAAAACCGATCATTTTGAACTCCGTGTTTCAGGCCCATACCTGAAATAGCTTAGAGTCCCGTTAAGTCTAACTCCAGATCTGCTCCGGCCATTACTCAAGCCGTTGGAAGATGCGTGAAGCTGGTGGCGAAGACTTCGCTTAAAGTTAAAAATCAAGAGATGCAGGGGCGTAGCTAAGGGGGGGGGGTTTGGGGACAAACCCCCCCCCCCGAAAAGTTAGTCTCAAAAAAAAAAGAGAAAAAGAAGAGAGAAGAGAAAGAAAAAAAGAGGAAGAAAAGGAAAAAATTCCAAGCGATTATATATATATATATATATATATATATATATATATATATATATATATATATATATATATATATATAAAAGAAGTAACCCCCCCCCCCCGAAAGTCGGGTCTAGCTACGCCACTGAAGAGATGCCTACGTAAGAGCAACATTGAATCCATTTCTGTTCATGTCCCAGTTTCCAAAAGAACTGATTATAAATTAAGTTCAACAGGTAACACTTAAAACAAGAAGACTTGTGTACTGGATGGTAAACATTTTGGTAAACATTTTAGAATCTTCTGTGATCTGAAGAAGACTTGTGTGTATTCTTGAGACGTCAATTCATGACAAATCTGAAAAATTCAATCACAGCAAACCATTGAATGTCGCCTGTCAAAGCATAAAAACCATTTTCAATGTGATTGACGACGCATGCGCACATATATATTTCCTTTCCAACATGAGTCAATGAGCAAATGAAACCAAATCAAAGCGAAAACAACTTTTGAGTTTGTTGCCACATAATTTTCTTATTGCTCATTATTTCATTTTTTGTTTTACGTAACTTTTTTCCCCTTAAAATAATGTCTCATTCTGTAAAATATTGTCATCAGCTAGAATACGGGACTTTAGCAGTCCCGTATGGAAGTTACCCGAGACGTGGGACAATTTTTCAAAATACGGGACTGTACCTTGAAATCCGGAACGTCTGGTAACCCTGGTCAAAAAACGGACAAGATGGTAAGAACACTAAGTGCAACGATAATATAATACGAACGAGACTTAAGAAGGCACATGCGAAGAACTTGCTTTAAAATATTGATTTTATTAGTTAAAACAAGGAGATCACTGAAAAGGTTTGGTTTAGTTTTTAAGGAGGCGCTAGCGTCAAAGGAAGAATGGAATAGTAGTAGAAAATATCATGCATGCGGCATCGTTGTTTTATGCTGGGAGTATAAAACAACGCTCTTGACAATAAATGAGAGAATGAAAACATGTGCTCATAACTTACAGACACATCAATTTAAAAAATAAAGCCAATGAATAGCTAAACGGCTTGTAGGTTAAACAGCGCCATCTGTTGGCAGTAAGGGCAGATTGAATGGCGAAGGAAAAATTATCAAAAAATAGCATAAACGAAATGAGAGAAAGATATGACCGTTGCAAGCAAAGCGTTGAGGATGAATATATATATATATATATAAATATATATATATATATATATATATATATATATATATATATATATATATATATATATATATATATATATATATATATATATATATATATATATATATATATATATATATATATATATATATATATATATATGCATCAGTCAGAATTATTAATTTTTATAATTTAACCGCAAACATTTTTATTTTATCCGCATATGGATTTGTAAACCGTGAATCAATGTGCGTTGAGTGACAGGCATTGAAATTACTTTATAAACGATTAGGGAAACGAGATGACCTAGTCTGTTTGGAAGTGAAGTCAATGTCATCTCCCTCCCTCGAATAAAGAAAAAAAAAGCTTACTGAATAATTACGCGCAGAAATTCAATCAGCTGAAATTTTCGCTGAGTCGCAAAAAGTAAAATTTATCCGTCACGGACTTAAAGACCACTCAAACGCTATTGGGCGTACGTAAAAACCTGCCTCTCTGACAACATTGCCCTAGTGAAAAGAGATAGTTACTATATTTTCTCGCAAACAACAACGCATAGTTCATTTGAACTAGTTCACATTGCTGAGAGAACTAATTCAGTCAAGTCTGTGGTGTCACATGGCTGAGAAGAAGTTAAACTATACAAACCAGTTCGCTAAAATAAGCTGAATCTTCCATCCCAACCCCATTGATTTCTTATTTAAAACCTCTTCTTCCCTTTCGGAACGAATCCACATGACTATGAGAATAGTAAAAGAGTGAATTGTGAAACGATGTAAAAATCTTCTGATGCTTAATTGTTTACAGTGCCAAAAATACCGGTGGAAATTGTCATTAATGTTTAAATCATTATTTTGAATTCTTAGTTTGATGCGTGAGTCAGACAACAAACTGCCACGGCTGTTTTCAAAAATAATCTTTAGAAAAGGAATAAAATAAGCTCATCTTTGTTCTTACTATTGAAATGTGACTTTTTTCACCTAAAATACTTGAAAATTGAAAACTCTGTGGAGGTTTCATTAGACACTGATGATTTTCGCAAACAATGAATGAAAATGAAAAGGCAGAGAGACTTGTATTGCTTGTAGCTCGTTGGGTTTACTTGACACTTTGGAAAAGAGGGAATATCATCTCAATTACATACTTTCTGATCATTTCTTCCAACAGGTAGTACTGCAATGTAGGACAAAAGCAGAGAAATTAAATTCGAGCATCTTCATGTTTTCAGACTGCGACACGTTGTTCTCCGAGCTGACAGGGCTCGGAAACCTTGAAGTCAAGCCAGGACCGTTATTAAGGGGGATCAGGAGGGGGGATCAATTATCCTCAGGCGTTAGGAAATAAATGCATATGCATGGAAATGGGCGTGGTTTTTCCTGTTTTTCGCACAATTTACATTCAGTACATACCCTTTGTCCCCCCTCCCCAGGAAAAATTCGAAATGACAGGTCTGGCTCAGGACTGGCGTCGTGAGATTCCGATTACATATCGCTCAAGTTTAACTGCAATATCATATCCGACCTTTTTTCCAAACAACATAGGTGTGATGGTAACTCAGCTTGAAACAAATGCAGAAAAACTAAGCTTCCTATTATTAAGCATAAGCGTACTGTATTTGATTGCATTGTCTATCAAAAGTATGAACTTCACTTTTGCGCAAGTTTATTTAATTTCATCATTTAAGTCCTACCCCAACCACCTTACTCAAATCCCCTACCCGCTTTGGACCTCCCCCAAGAGCAAACTGGATGTTCAGAAGGGTTACGTTTTAGATGACTTTTACATTTAGAACTAAAATTTGCCGGAGTTTGTTCTTTTAAAACAGGCTTATTTCATAAATTTATGAATGTATACTCAAAAAAAATCATATTTTGATTATAATTTTGCCCTTTTGTTCCATAAGCTTTGTACTTAGAGAAGAAACAAGTAGCTAAAATTAAAAATTAAAAAAATTTATATTAATTTGAATTTTTGGCATCTTGAATTCAAATTATGTTTTTCGCAATCACGAGCATGTTTGTGTGTGTGTATGAATGCGAGTGTGTGTTTGTGTAGGCGCATTTGTGTGGGTACGTGTGTGTGTGTATGTATGCATGTGTGTGCGTGTTGTGTATGCAGTGCTTTGTGCAGGCCCGTGTCCAGGATTTCATAAAGGGAGGGGTTTTTGCAGGCCTGTCACTTCAAAATATTTTGTTTTGAAGGGGAGGGGCAAAGCGTTTGATCGATACATTTTATCTGAAAAAACAACAAAATATGTACAAAAATGCTTAAATTCATCATGTTTGCAGGGATGTGCCAGCCAGCGACAAACTGCTCCAAAAGACTGAAAAATGAACTTTTCTGCTCCAAAATCGGACAAACTTGCGTCAAAAGTGCGATTTTGCATTTAATGTTGCAGTTCCTTCAGCATATTTGGCAGTTTTTTTTCAGATTATCATCAAGTTTAGGCATTTGGAGCTTGTTTTTACGATTTTTTTTTTTTATATAGCCCCGATTTTTTGCGTATTTCAAAATCCGATTGCATCCGCTTTTGAAAAATTCAATCGTTTTAATTTATTATGTGATCGGCTCCTTTGAGTTGAAAAAGTTTACATTGACCATTATTTTCAACCATTCTTATCTTTTGTTTTCAGAAGAAGAGGACTTGTAAGTTCGTCTTCTTGCCGCGCCCACTCAAAAATGTCAAATCTAGTTGCATCCGAATTGATCTAAGCAAATGCCATGTGTAAAAATTAATATTGTTCACCAGTTTTTAATCTTGGGTTTCTTAAGATTTTAGGACAGAAAATTGATCCCTAACTTTGGTTGGAGACACATAAGATAGCAAAAATCGGGGAATTCTAATGTTCTGGCGATGAAAATGCAGACATTTAAAGTTTCTGAGACTCAAGCATTACTTTCCATATTCTGAGCCTGCCTCAAAATTTTTATTTTTTATTTTTTCACATGTATTTTAAAATTCCTTTTCTTATGACATCATTTCTCAAAAGCATTTTTTTTCATTGTAATTTCATTATTAATTTTGTGATTAAATATCAAATAGTTAAAAATGAAAGATTTTAATGGTTTTCTTTGCTTGATCTTCAGATTTGTTAACCAAGTAGCTCAGTATGTAACATATATGACTATGTGTATAAGGTCAAATGTTAGTAAATAACTTACAGGTACCGAAAAAAAAAAGATTAATAAATAGCTCTTTAAAACTCACTTGTAATTTGTTGAGGTAAAGTTTTTAAATTTAACTATTCTTTTTTGCTTTTTTTTTAGCCTTTTTGAATATGTTTTTGAGTTTTATGTATATATATCTTGTGTCTTTTATATATATGTATAAACTACATAAAAGCAAACAAAATTTAAAAATAGATATCAAACACCAAAACTTAAATGTGAACAAAAGCAGTGATGTATTAAGCAAAGTAAATATGTGAACTAAATTTAAATCAGTGTAAGAAAAAAGTAGAGCAGGACATGGCTTATTTTTTGTGAAAAATATTAGACAAAAAAGAAAATAAATAAATAAATATAAAATAAAAATAAACAAATAAATAAATGTAATTAAGAGAGCTTCAATTAATAGTTGAAATGTTGGAGTTCCGGTTTTCTGCATCCTTAATCTAATTTTTTATCATTTTATCATGTCACACATGTTTCTGTGCGTGAAATATACATAGTTGCTACAAATTGATGCAAAATTTAACTTTTCGCTGCTGCAAGCTGCTCCAAATTTGCAATTTTACTGCTCCAGGCTGCTCCAAATTCACCGTTTTACTTCTGTAAACTCACAATTTTCCTGCTCCCAAGATTGCTCTAAAAGCGAGTTTAGGACGGCACATCCCTGTGTTTGTAAAATCCAGGGAGAGGGGTAGCAATTGACCCCCCTGATCTCCCAAATGACGGGCCTGCGTTTGGCTTTCGTTATTTTCATCCTTAGTTGCATTGTCAGGAAAACACTTCAGTGTGCAAATAATTCTTCACTGTTTAAGGTCACAATGAGGGGTTTAGCAGTTTGGAGGGGAGGGGGGGGGTGGTTCAAATTCACAGAAGATTAGGTTTTAAGTAATATACTACCTATTCTATTAATGTATTTTACACACAGCAGAACCTCGTTTAGCCAGCGCCTGTTTATCCGGATCAAATTTGTAGAAAAAAATATTTACGTAAATAATCATTTAAAATTATGATTTCAAGAACAGAAGTTTAAATGCGCCAAATACTCGGTTTCATTTCAATTAAGCATATACTTCTCCTGCAAAGGACGTAAAATAAAGTATAGTACTAATTTAGCAAACAATATGATATACTTTGGATGTCAGCCCAATACTATTGCAGCTGAATTATAACTGATGAAGTAATTGAGAAAAAATGGTATGATACAGTTTTGTTAGAAAGCATTGTTTTTTGGTGCAATAAAAGATAAGTCTACATATTTAAGAATATTATTGATTATTATCAGGATTTTCGTTTATTAGGATTGCCTTTGGTCCTATCTAGTCCGGATAAATGAGGTTGTATTGTACATGTAAGGATCGTTATGAACCCCACCTCCCAGAAGGAAATTTCTGATTGGGAAGAAAACCTCAGTATTTATCCATTTTACTGCTTGTTTAGATTCAAACATCAAACCTATTATCTGTTTACAGTGCAATATGTTGCAACAAGTACTGAGAAAATTTCACAAACTCTTTTATAACATATGTTTTCAGGTTTTAATATTGTAAGATAATGCTTAGCAAACTAAATAGGAAGAGTTTTGAAGCAGATGTAAATTACATTAACAAACGCAATTACTACGCATCTACAGAGCAGCAACAGTTATCGCTTTTTGTGAAACGCCCCAGATCAAAACCCCTTATGAGAAGCAATATTAAACAAAGTATTGACAGCCCATTCAACTGTTCCTCCATCTCTGTTTTTCAAAAATATGATTTTGGTTGATTAAGAGAAGACAGTGTCGTAAGTTACCAGGCAACTTCAAAGAGAATGCTTTTTAAAAAAAAGTTCTGTACACAAATTTGAACATTAAAGCTAATTTTAAGTCAAATATGTACAATTCTTCATTTATTTTTTTATTTTTTCTCCAATGGGAGGGGTTTAACCCCTAAAACCCTCCCCTTGGACACGGCTCTGGCTTTGTGTGTACGCGCGCGTGTGTGCGTGTGTAGGCATATGTGTTTTGTGTCTGTGTGGAGGCATGAGTGTGTGTATGTGTGTGTGTGTAGGAGTGTGGGTTTGTGTCTGTGCGCAGGCGTGAGTGTGTGTCTGTGTGTGTAGGCTTGTGTGTGTATGCGTGTGTACGTAAGATATGGACGCAACCTGGAGAGGTTTTCGCAAGAGGAGAAGCATCGTGAGGCCGATCGACGCGGCGGTGGTGCTGGCAGAGGGTGCTGGTGGGAAAGTAAAATGATAGGAATTCAAAACAGTCAAATAAGAACAATAAGCAATCGTGATTGCTAAAAAAAAAAATACCCGACTGAGTCATAAATTTAGAATCAAGAGGGAAAATTGAAAATCCTTTTGAAAGCCTTATACTATGAAAATCAATTACAAGTATTTTATAGAAACTGGCAACAGAAATTCTCGTCTAACAATGAATTCGGTTACCAATTGTGTGAATAAACGCTTAGCTGTAATTAAAACCTGCTTTAAAGAAAGTTATGTTTCGAATTCTATATAATATGTTGTACTGTTACAACCCTGTATAATACGGAAGTTCCAAACACAGTCTATCAGACGCAGAAAAAAATTAATCTTTAATTTGGTATTAAATTTAAAAAAATTTCAAAATGTTTTCGCTGAAAAAAATTGTGAAAAACATTTCAGAGGTTTTTAACTAATATCATCGTTTAGTAAATGTCATCCGAAGGCGCAACCTTGCTAAGAACACTCTCAATCAACTCTCCTTTCGAACAATTCTTTTACTTTCAAAATCGGACCATCCGTTCAGGCACTAGAGTGCCACAGACAGATACACAGGCATGTCAAACTTATACTCCCCCCCCCTTCCTTGTGTGTCGGGGGTTAAAAAAGAATATACCGTTCTGATTCTGTTTTTTGATGTTTGCTCAGGTGCGGGGGCAGAGCCCACTTTACCTGATAAAGTATCTTGAACAAAAAGTGGATGTTAAAAGATTGCTGCACATTACCATTACCATTACCCCCGAGGGTCCCCTGTTCCTGTCACTGACGTGACATACCAGATGGGAGTCCCTCGGGAAACAAGATTGCTGCACAGGAGAACTCTTATTCACACGAAACACGTAGCAACGAAAACCCGCCGAGAGTGAGAAAAAAAAAAGGCTGAACTAAAAGTACTGTGTTTGCAACAAGTAATTGCCGAACGTTATCATTTTTAAACTTTCGAAACTGAAAAACAAGTGGAAAAAAAATCGATTTAAAAGAAAAAAAAAAAATTTTATTTTCGGGTCTTCCGATTTTGGAAATCCGAATTTTGGTTCTCATACAGTATTATCTTTTTTCAATATATAGTCAAGTTGCTACAAACAAAAGAAATAGAAATGTTATTCACTACCTTAGCAAATTAACAGCAAAATTAGCAATGACTTCATTCACTAATGATGTCGTATCTGTACCTCAGAGTCAGACAGTGGCGTAGCGAGAAAAAATCCTAGGGGGCGGGGGGGGTTAATTTTTTCTGAAGTTTCAAGTAAAAGCCATTGACCTCAAGTTTATACACTTATACTGTATATATATATATATATATATATATATATATATATTATATAATATATATATATATATATATATATATATATATATATATATATATATATATATATATATTATATATAATATATATATATATATATATATATATATATATATATATATATATACACTGGTGTCCAAAAGTTAAGCATAATTGTTATTTATGTGAGTAATGTGAGAAATATACATCGAAATAGGGGGAACGTGATATGCGAGTGCAAACACGTTTACAAAATAAGGAAACTACTCAAAAAAAAACGGTAATATTTACTATTATCATCCCAAAAAATAGTTTAAATGAAAATTAGGCATATGAGGAGTTTACTCTTTGCACAAAAAATTTTCTTTAAAAGATGATGCTGAAGTTCAATAGTGTGTATGGCCACCTCTGACTGCCCAGGCACGCTGCACAACGATTACTCATACTTTCTATGAGGTGGTGGATGAGTTGTGGGCTTAAACAGTTCCGAGCATGCTAGAGAGCTCTTTTTAGCTCCGGAGCGGAGCTTGGCGGGGGCGAACGGGCTTCAAGTTGTCTCCTGAGCATATCCCATACATGCTCGATAGGGTTCAGATCAGGGGTGTTCGCAGGCCACGTAATTCGCTGGATATTTTCTGATTCGAGGAAGTCATCGACTCCAGCTGTTCGGTGACATGGCGCGTTATCGTCCATGAATATGAACTCAGGATCAACAGCACCTCGAAACAAGCGAACATAAGGCTAAAGAACCTCGTCTCTGTATCTTTGACCAGTGACTGAGCCTGTCTCAAAAATATGTAGGTCGGTGCGGTCATCCAACATAATACCCGCCCAGACCATTACTCCTGCTGACGCAAAGTGATGTCTTTCTCTTATGTTTTGCGGTTGGAAACGAGTCCCCTTTTCTCTCAGATTGTTACGTGACGAGAATCACTCTGTAGAGTAAAGCGGGACTTATCACTGAACATCACATTAGCCCACTGTCCCAGACTCCAATGCCGATGTTGCAAAGCTCCAGTTTAAACGAGCGCGTTTATGCGCTGATGTGAGAGGAATGCAAACTGCTGGTCTTCTGGCATACAGACCGACATGATTGAGTCTCCTGTAAACAGTTTGCCTCGAAATTGTTACTCCTGTAACGGCACTGAGCGCCGAACCCAGTTCTCTGGCACAGCTGTCCCTATGACGTCGTGCAGAAATTGCCAGAAAACGATCTTGGCTTGCGGTTGTGACTCTTGGTCGACCTGGTACTGGTCGGCGGGTAACATCTCCCGTATTGAAAACCTCTGCCACAGTCTCGAGATAACACACTGAGGCACATTAAGAATACGAGACACTTCAGTTTGCGATCGTCCACATTCTAGCATTCCAACGATTCTTCCTTTCGCAAACATGTCCAATTGGCGTCTTTGTGCCATTATTAGTTCTGTTTCACCAGATCCAATGTTTCTTGGTACAGCAATTGCATGAAACGCGCCTGAACTCTCTAAAGCGTGCGAGCTGTTTTATCCACATTCCGAAACGCGCACCTAATTCGCGCATGACACCTTCGACTATACTATTTTGCATAAACGTATTGTTTCTTCTTCAAACAATGAATCTCCATAAGTAACTTTATATATTTTTTACGAAAATTTACAGATTTTTCTCGCATTTTATGAATTATGCTTAACTTTTGGACACCAGTGTATATATATGTGTATATATATATACATATATATATATATTATATATATATATATATATATATATATATATATATATATATATATATATATATATATATATGTATATATATATATAATATTATATATAATATATATATATATATATATATATATATATATATATATATATATATATATATATATACATACATACATATATATATACCATATATCTATACATAGTTTCGGTGGCTCATGGGGGGGTTCTGACCCCCTCCTATCCCCCCCCCAATGGCTACGCCACTGAGAAGGACGTAGTCATATTATGATAAGTTACAGGAGAGATGAAAAAAAAAAATTTTTCGGCACATGCAAAAGATGGGACGCGCGCTCATTCAACCCTGATAAAAAATTGAAAAGGATTTTTTTTAAAAGAATTACAGTCACATGGCTATATGCAGAATAGACTTCTACATACAATGCACTAATTAGCGGAAAATCGCAATTTTTGGACTTACGTCACTCTGGCTCTGGGGTACAGTATTACCAATGCTACGAAATATGAAGTAGAATATTAAAATATCCTCATTAATAAAAAAAATTTAACTAAAACTTAAAAAAAAAACGATTGGGTTGCAAATGTAGAATCAATATCTTCGTTAATTAATGTCATCCGAAGACGCAACCTAGCTAAGAACACTCTTGATCAACTCTCCTTTTGAGCAATTTTTTTTGAGCAATCACGATTGCTTATTGCTTTCATTTGACTGTTTTTGGTGTTCCTTTGATTTTATTTTCCCATCAGCACCCTCCGCAGCATCACCGTCGACCGGCTCCTCACGATGCTGCACCTCTAGCGAAAACCGTCTCCAGGTTTCGTCAATATCCTACACTTACACGCATACATACACGCACCTATACATATATACACTTACACACACATACATACACCTACACACACAAACACATACACACACAAACACACACTCACATACACACAACTACCCACACACTCATGCCTGCACACAGACACAAACACACATGCCTACACACCACACACATACCCCCCACGCACAAACACACACGCTTACATATACACACACACTCGTGATTGCGGAAAACATAATTTGAATTCAAAATGACATAATTCAAATTAATTTTTTTTTTTTTTTTTCAAAATCGGTCCATCTGTTTAGGCGCTAAAGTGCCACCGACAGATACACATACACACAGACACATCAAAGCTTGTAACGAGAGATGAGGCTCGTCACATCCACAAGTTGCGCTTTGAAGTATGCGGAGAATATCTATGCTGTTCATTTATGACATTCCTGTCCTAGTTCTTTGGGAGTAGTTCACGGGCAAGAGGTTAGAAACCAGGGCTGCGTCTCAGAATACAACAAATTTGTTAAGTCTATATTGAATTGACCAAGACGCTCCTCTGTTCTTGGATAGAACCTCTGGAGCGTCCTCACATGAGTCTGATGGTTTTAATATGCACCTGCGGTAAAAAGTTCTATCATAATTTATAATTATAAAATATCATTTTTTACTGGTAGTGATAGACTTTTTTCATCATTTGAAAAGTAATTTCTTATGTCATGAGTAGAGTTTTTTCCATGAATCTTTTCGTGTCAACTCTAATAACATGATTGAATTGGGAACATTGTTTGAGAGCAAGATTCTTTTTTGCATCGCACTCATACACACGTCCAACTTATAACTCCCTTCCTTTGTGTATCGGGGGTTAAAAATAACTATGTTGTTAAAAAAATTTAAACATATGCACGATCTCAATAGGGAAATCAAATAAATAAAATTTTGTGAAAAGAGAAATAAATGGATGACTCACTTGCCAGATCGATTAACTCCATGAAACAAAAAGTAGAGAAAAGTTATGAAGAAGATGGTGTTTATCCATACACTGTAAAAACGATTCAGAGACGTTCCTGAAAATAATAGGCAGCTGATGTGCCCAATTTCTTCCAGTAACATATCTTGGAAAAATCAGAACGTTTCCCGCTAAAAGTCAGTAACCTTTCTGAAATTAACCTTGAAACTTTCTGAGGAAGTGCGAAATTTCCCCTGTTAAAGCCAGTAATGTCTCTAGAACCTTCTAGAAAAATTAAGTAGGTTTAATGTAATTGATTAGAACCTTCCTGATTTACCTAGAAGGCTCCATAAAAATCGGAGCGACCACGGTCAAAGCAATGCAAGAAGGAACTAGAGACCCTATGTAGAAACAAGCTACGCTTCAGAGTCGCGCAATACGAAGAGCGACTTTACCAAGAGGGGTTGCTTTGTGGCTAAGCGCGTGCAAGATTGGGGCGTAATCGCTCACTTCATTTTCTTCCCGTTCTTTTTTTTTTTTTTTTTAACTTCTGCAGAACCAGTACATAGGCGGTTAGATTACTATGCAAAACACCTTTGATGCGTCCGTAAAGAGAGCCCTCCCCCCCCCCATATTTTTGAAATGTTATGAAAATTTAAAGGCTTAGATAGGGTAGTTATGAATGATTATACTTTCTTAAGCGTTTCTAATACCAAAATTATATTTAAAAGAATTCATTTCGAATGTTTTTTCTTTTCATTTTGTTTGCGCAAAAATTTAATGATCTTTTAAAATTAATTTTACCGGTATCTTTATTTGATATCAAAATTGCACATTCCTTGCAATATTGTTAAAATATTTTATGTGATTCCTCCATGTATTATGGTGTAACATTCAAAATATTACCCGTTATTAGAATTTTTTTCGTGGATATTTAGTGTTAATAAAAATTACAACTTTGAGAAATAAATTAATCATCTTTAAAGCATTAACAGGGGTGATTTAAAGTTGGGGGGGGGAGTCATGGTGCAGACAGCGCTATTGAAATTTTTAGGGGAGATTTTTCCCTTTCTAAGGGGGAGTTCTTGCTTTTTTTTGGGGGGGGGGGAGGAGTGTTCGCGATAGTTAGGGGTGCGTCCTTGCTTTTAGGGAATGGGCAACAACCTAGTGTTAAACTGAAACAAACAAACCGGTGTCTGAATATGGAAAGACAGAAGAAAGAGCGTTTCAAAAAACTTCCAAAACCTGATTGCAATCCTTGATACCGAAAACTTGGAATTTGTCAGAAAAAAATTCATCCCCCGCCCTCTCCCCCAGAGAAAACATGCTTTAAACTAACAATAAAGTCTGAAATTGTATATCTGCACTTAAATTTTTTTTATTTATATTAAAGAAATCCTATTTTTTAAAAACTAATAGAGGTAACTCTATTTTAAAAAATAAAAGATGTTTTCTTTATTAAAAAAAGGGGGGTGGAAGAATGCAGAATACAATTTGCAGATGTTATTATAGTTATGAACAAACAAGTTAATTATTAATTTGGTAAACTTAATTATGAAAGAATTACGTTCCGTAAGTCTTAAGGAAAGTTACGTTAGTTTTAAAGTTGAATAAATACCTTTGTGCAGAAAAGTAAAACTAAGAAATAACAATGTAATTGAAAAAAAAGCAGATTATTGCATAACCGTGTCTCGGGGTTTCAAGGAACGCCTTTTTGAAGGCAAAATAAGTGAACTGGTGGATGAAAAGACATTCGATAAAAGCCCCTTGTCTTTTCATCTAATGGTTTCTTGAAACCATTT